>NC_056741.1:588310299-588465769 GCF_019279795.1 Protopterus annectens
CAGACTCCACAACACCTTTTTTTCAAGTATGCAGAAGAGTCCATGCCATTGATAGTTCTAGTATGGCTGATAGCAACAACACATTCAGATATCTGGGAGGAACTAGTGTGACCATGGAAACTTCCAGAACAGACACTGGCCCAAAGGCAAGAATAATCATCATCAGTAGGGAATGGGATACTACAATCCTGCTGCTGGGGGATGGCAGTTGAATGCTTGAGGCCTTGTCTGACTTTCCAACTCTGCAGGCAGCTGGGGCCTATCTGTTTTTACTTGCCTGCATAGTTGGACATTATGTAGGGCAGTTGGATTCAGACAGTAATATCCAGAGGTGTATTTTACTCCCTTTTACACCCCATTTGTGCCCCACTGTCTTTTATTGTCCAACATTCTACCTCTTCAAAAAGAGTGCAGCAAGAAAATAGATTGTAAACCTCATCAACATCCTACCAGGTCATTAATTATTCTGTTATTACTACATATTTTTTTTTTAGTTCTAAAGATGACTAAGGCTGCCATGCCAGTTTTAATTATCAATAGCTTCAATGAGTTTGCTCCCAAATAGATGCAAAGATGACAAGAACAACTTACATTCCTTCTTTGTTTGTCAGAAGGAAACTGGCTGTGGTCTTTGGAGTTCCAAGACAACTATCTTGATGTAAAGATTACAGGGGAGTCCAGGAAATGTCTACATTTCTGGTTAGGAGTCAGCTATTATCAGTTCTGTACTCATCCATTAAGTCTCACCTCATCCCCAGGGTGTTCACAGAAATGCATGTGCACAGTTACAGTGAATCATAGCCAGCAAGGTATCAATGTGTTATCTTACTGGGATGACTGACTGCTAGCAACAGTAACCTTAGGCAGACAAGTTTGCAGCTCAAGAGCTAGTTCTACATCTTTTACAATCCTTGGTAATCATGGTGAACACTGCAATGTCCAAAATGGAGCCCTCGTAGGTAGTACAACTTTTCAAATGTACTCTAGACATTCTGTTATGAGGAGCATATATTCATTTGACAGGATTCCTCATCTGCAGACTGCATCTCAATTACTTCATTCTCAACCAATTACAGCAGCTCTTTACCTCAGGCTACTAGGTCTTATGGCAGAGACTATCTGTGTAGCTCTTCATGCCAAGTTATGCATGAGGGTCCTTCACTGGACTTTCAAAATGCAGTGGTCTAAGTTTTTAGATCATACCTTCTCAGATAAACTTTTCAGACTATGGAATATTTGTTTAGAGTGGTACATTCTCTGAATCTTTCTGTGGGCAGCCCTTCTCAATTTACCACCTCTTAGTGTCTCTTACCATGGATGCCTCTGTCTTAGGATGGGGCATTGTCTAAGGCAGACAGTTCAAGGTACATGGTCTATGAAGGAGGCAACCTACACATCATTATTCTGGAGAAGAGGACAATCTTTCTCACTCTGCAGGCATTCCACTACACCTTATCCCACGGTATATCTGCCATCCATGCAGATGCCATGGTAGCAGCATGGCATGGTACATAAACAAGCAGAGAGGACCTCACTCATACCCTCACTTCTGACAAGTAACAAGGGTATGGGAATGAGCTGAGTCAACCATTCACATTCTGTCAGCCAGTCACATTCCAGGACTGGCCAGTTCTGCAATGGACAAGCTGAGCCATTGGTTACTGATGCCACATGCATTGTCCACCAGCTTATTAGTAGTGCAAAATCTCTTTTGTTGGTGAAGAAAACTGTGCTGTGACTTATTTATATCCCCAACCAATGTCAATGCATTTTTTTCCATGATCCTTCCTCCAGGGGATTACTCAAAGGATGGTCTCATCCAGAAATAACTTTCAGCACTCCATTATAGTGTTTCCCCAGTTCACCTTATTCAAAATATCATACAAAAAGACTGGCAGAACAGATATAGTGTAATTTTCATGGCTTCATTCTGGCCACAACAAGTGCTGTTTTCTCTGCTTTGGCCTCTTCTGGAGAAACCTGTACATCTCAGATCCTTCAGAATTTGTCTGACTCACCCATCTGGCAAACATCATTCCCTTTTGTTAACTGCACTGTTACTTCATTTTCAGTAATAGCTGGGGACTCTTTATACCCACCCAAAAACATCCAGTTCCTTACTTCTCTGCAGACCGAGGACTAGCAAAATACACAAGAGTAAATGGAGACACTTTCCTGAATGAGATACATCCAAAGGAGTAGATCCTTTTACATCTCTATTTCTGTTATATTAAATTACCTTTTTTAAATTCTGATACACGACTGAGGCTGGTATTCATAGTCGCTACACTTTGCCACAGTGAGCATGTGCACTGGCTGCACAAAAGTGAAAGTGAGATACAGTTCAAAGACATAACTGGGACTTATGTGCAGTGGTTAGAAACTGATTTAGAAAGTCTCATGCAAATAAAGAAATAATGAGATGAATGCAGTAGTGGCTAGTGACTTCAAATTAAAGGAGGGCTGCAGGAGACAGCTGAATGGGTGGGGCCAATGGGAAGGGGTGTGGCCAACTGGAAAGGAGTGGAGCTATGCTCAAAACCACAACAACTGGAACTTTAATGAAATACGCTGCCCTGGGTGCCAAACAGTCATTACGAGAGTCCAAGCAAGACAAAATGAAGTGTAGAAGAAAAAATATTTCATTGCATTGGCTACATGACAACTTACTTAATATCCAGATGGAAACAGGTTGTGAGGCATGAAAAAATAAATTACTTTTAAATACATTACTGGAATGCCAGTCAAAATCAAGTATAAAAAACAAGCAGCACTCAACTCAAACCACTACTCCTTGCACTGCAGTTCTAATTATAATTTATATTCAGCTTTATAAAATTACCAAGTAACATGCTGAAAGTAGCAATCTCTGTGATACCCCCACTTGTAAAAGTGTTTATTAGCCAAAAAAGACCTGCTGCCTGACACGACTATCTACTTGTTTCATGGGGAAGACATGATCAAAGGAAAAAATGAACAGCAAACAAGAAACAAGCTCAAGATAAATTGCTTAAAGGATTCCTGCACAAGTTATGGACCACACATGATAGATTGGCATTCTTTTAATTTTACGGGTAAGCCTGCAAAGATGACTGCAAGTCTCCAACAAAAGATGACTGCAAGTCTCCAATAAATGTAATGAGCTTCTGAAAATACTGTAATCCTGTCCTTATATTACAAATACTGTCATATGCATTTCAATGCCCAAGGCTTATACATTATCTAGTTATATAATTCTCTGCATGGCAACAATGAAAAGGCTTTCAATGCTGGTAATTCTTTAACAGTATGCTTATTAAAGCTTACTTGCATCTTACAATCTCCGACAAGCTTACCTAATGCTCATTAAATCATTGCTACTTAAACAGAGCAACAGGGCACTGTGACAGCATGCATTTCCTGAAAAATAAAAAGCATAAATCAACAGTATAAAAATCTGACAGAAAACCAGAACATTCTGCAAAATCAAGGACAGATGAAAAGTCACGGTTGTACTTGTGGTCTACCTTGGATGGGGGAATACTCTGCACACTTACACTGCATAACTGCTTATTGCCTTCCTTGGACACATCCAGAGCCACTACAATGGGGAGTGGGGTGCAACAAGTATGTCATAATTTGAAATGTCTCTGGCTGACAGTGATGGCTCTGACACTCATACCTCTCAACTTAAGAGCAAGAAATCTGGACAAAGCCATGCATAGAACTAGAAGTGGGACACAGGCCCAAAAATGAGGACAATTTTTAAATATTGCTCTTATTAACTTAGATAATAGAACAGTAGTAGATCTTGCATTACTACAAATTTTCTGAAGGGTATAAAATCTGAAACTCAAATGTCTGCCAATTTTAAATATTGCTCTTATTAACTTAGATAATAGAACAGTAGTAGATCTTGCATTACTACAAATTTTCTGAAGGGTATAAAATCTGAAACTCAAATGTCTGCCATTATTTTCTAACTTCAATCTTTAATGACTTGCCACTAATTTGCCAGAAAACCACAATTTTATGAAAAACAGACCAAAATGTGATACAAAAATATAAAGTTGCCACACAATACAGCTGGGAACCTGTCAAAAAAGGGACACCTTTTTAATATTAACACTGTTAACTTGAGCAGCTAACAAAATAAGAGCATCTACATGCATTTCTGAAATAAAAGTAATCTATAACTCTGATCATTACAGTTATATATAATTATAAACCCTCCACATTTTCTTCCAAAATTGCCATTTTGAGGAGGGATTATTAGGGGAGAGCAACATTTTGAGCCAAAATTAGGGACAATTGAGAGGTCTGGATATTCCTAATTCTACAAAGCGATTTGCACGTACCTCTCAACCTCTTAATGCAGGAAATCTGGACAAGGCCAAATATATTGGGGGAACATACAAACACTACTAAAAATTGCTCTTGTATAAACTTAAGACAGTTGATAGAATAATAGGTCTTGCATTAGCATACATTTTTCTGAAGGTTATGACGTCTGAAACTCAATGTCTGTCATTTAGTGACTTCATTCCTAAATGATTTGATAGAAAACCACACATTTTATGAGGAACAAACCAAAAATAAGAAGCAAATATCTATTCGTTCTGCAAAAATATGGACAACTGAGAGGTATAGTTCAACCAGGGCTGTCTGAGTTTGCTACCCCCTCCTCACAAAATCATGGTCGAATGGAGCCTCCCCCCTGCAGCCATTCCAACGTCCCATTCCTTTGTTATTTTGCCCCATTTACAATAAACACTGTAATGTGCATACTGCTTTACTTCTGCAATGATTTAGATTTCATTTGAAAGTTTTATTTTGCATTTTTACACAGAAACCCTAATAGATATCTGTTAAACAAAGCAATGCAGTCTCACAATGAAAATAGACTTAGCATTAAAGCTTCTCTGCCCTTTAAATTCACATGCATTGAAACCCACATTCAAAGAAAATACATTTTGTCAGTGGCAGATAAAGATTAACTCTGGGATGTTTTCAAATTCATAGGCCCCTTGAACATGAAACATACACATGCTCTTTGATACACCTTCCTGACTGTATTACATTATATTCCTTGTACAATACAGTACAGTTGTTAGAGGGCATTTTAAATTTATTGTTTTGAACATTTTTCCATTAAACAATGAAACAAAAAAATGCATGCACCAATGACAAAACTGCCCAATTCAGAACATTTCCATCATAAAACGTCTACTCACCCTTCTATAGTCCACCAGTATCAGTAAATATACATAATCTCTGAAGTAGTAAAATCCACATTAAAGAAATTTGTAACTAATAAAGAGGTTGCTGCTAGCAAACAAGTCATTGTTTCATCTACAAATAAAGTGCCTGTTGCCCTTGAAGAATAAATTGCCTATGTTGCATGCATTAAAAAAATGATAAGCTAGTAATACCGCAATAGGGAATGGATAGCAAACTGATAACAGGTTCATAGTTACTAGGTATCTTTGCCAAAAAAGGACTGCAGCATCCACCCCCTTTACAACACAGTACAGTATCAGCAATGCATCTACCTACTGTGGGAGTAGAACCCACAGCCTTCTGCATCAAAGGCAAGTACACTACCTGTTGTGCTATTAACAATGCAAGCAGATTTAGCATAGGCAGCACTAAACGTTTGTTCCCTTGCAGCTCTCAGCTCCTTGTAAAATCTACTCGACACTCAGCTGAATATCTGAACTTTGCAGCACAAGATATGTGGAAAAAGCCAAAATTTATTGGGGGGGGGGGGCAAAAGGCCAAAAACCAGGGACACATTTTAAACATTGCTTGTATAATGTTGGAAAGTTGCTAGAATAAAATGTTGTGTTACCACCATACATTTCACTGCCACATCTTGAACCCAGGGGACCCTGTGCAAAACAGTCAGAGAAACATACCACTATGCCAAATCAGCTGAAACAGAGGAAAACAAACTTAAATGGCTACTATTTAGTGAATTCAGTTCTCACCATAGCTGTCAACCTCTTAGCAAAAAACAACTGAAAAAAGCCAATAATGTGGGAATACAGCTGCCAAACATATTCAGTGAATTCAGTTCTCACCATAGCTCTCAACCTTAGCACAGAATACCTGGACAAGGCCAATAATGGGGGAATACAGGCCCAAAAATATGAGCAAATTTCAAATATCCATGTTATAAACTTAGACAATTGCTAGAATAAAAGGTTTTGTTTTACCATGTACTTTCTGAAGAATATGAAGTCTGAAATTCAAATGCCTGTTATTTTTAAACCTTTGTTAACCAGGAAACTAGTCTGGCTTGGAACAAAACAAAGCCAAATTTCAGCAGAGCAGGGAGAAACACTCCAGACACATCTTTGTAAGGGATAGGAGGACATGCAGACTCCACAGAGAAGGCACACCAGCCAAGAATCAAACAGAGAACCTGTAGCTGTCAGGCAACAATGCTACCAGTGCACCACTACAAACCTTTGCAAGGAAATATAAAGATACAGAAACCACAGATTTTATGATGAACAGAACAAATATGAGTTAAAAATCTGCAATTTTTTACAAATAGTGGTGGGTAGGGAATTCAGGTCCTTGCCACCTACATCCAAGGTACAGGGAACAAGCCTGAGTATTTCCACCCACCACTATGTGTTAACAAGGGCATTTCTCACACACACACACACACACACACACACACACACACACACACACACACACACACACACTTACTTTGGTCTGAATAAACAGCTATGAGATATTTCCACGAGCTGCCTTAAATGGAGCTATTCACACACACACCTTACCTGTAAATGGGTACGGAAAGCCAGGTCCAACTCCATTGCCCGTGCTTGACTTAACGCTTCCCTGCAGGAGCTGTGAACTCAACTTACCTCACTCCTGATTGGTCCTGTGCTCAAAATCCTTGCTTACCTCTCTCCTGATTGGTCCTGTCTTTGGCTCAAGCAGTCCGTAGCTCCTCTCTTCTGTGCGGTCGTCTACCGCACGGCATCTGTGGGGCAAAAAATACCTTCTCTGCATCTGGACTGTTAGCTCAGGCAGTCAGAGTTCGCAGAGATTCCTGGGCATCTGCGGGGCAGTCTGAGTGTGTCCGCGCATGAGTGGCAGTTCTGGTAATAAAAGAAAAAATGAGGAGCTTTGTTTGATATAGAGAGGTAGTTTGTTCCAGAAGTCTCTGGGACAGGAATCTATTCCTCCAGCATGCTCTGTTTATTGTGGTGACAATGTTTAGGTCCCTAGAGCATGTAGCTTGGAGGGATTGGGATTTCTTTAAGTGGAGCATGTCCAACAGCTCTGAGTTTGACATAGCTTTGTATGTTAGGCAGAGATCGCTTCTGAGTGGGCGATATGCGATGGAGTAAAGTTGGAGTTTTTTGAGATGGTCTGTGTAGGACATCTGTTTGAGGCCAGTAATCCTCTTTGTGAGGTATTTCTGTGGCCTTTCCAGTTGTTGTAGATGTCTTGTGAGGTACATACCAAAAGGGGCACTGTACTCTATAATGGGCCTAATGAGTGATAAGTAGAGGGGAACAATTACATATTTTTTCCTGGATGAGAAATCTTTTGTGATGAAATGTGCCACAAAGAAGGACTTCCTGACTACTGTGGCAATGTGATTATCAAAGGAGAGATTACTGTCCATCTGTGTCCCAAGGTCTCTTATCACACTTTCAGTGTTAGATAGACTACCACCTATGGGTACAGAGTTTTTACCAAAGGGGATGACAATGCACTTTTTGGCATTGAGCTTGAGGCCATGGCTTTGACACCAGGCATCTGTCTCAGTGAGGTCCTTTTATAGGATGTCCACATTGTTAGGAGTTTCAGTTATGGCTCCTAGTTTGCAGTCATCTGCAAACTTCATTAGCCAAAGACCTTCTGTGTTAGCCTGTACTTCAGAAAAGTAGATAGCAATCAGGAGAGGACCCAGGACTGAACCCTGTGGTACTCCACTTGTCACTGGTCTGAAGTTGGATTTGGAGTCAGCTACTTTCACAGTGTGGATTCTGCCAGCGAGCCAGTTGGCAACCCATCTTGTGACATAGGGATTTATGCCTAGTTTAGTGAGTTTATCTATAATTCCAGAGTGGGGGGTGGTGTCAAAAGCCTTGGCAAGATCTAGATAGGCTGTATGAACCACCTTACCCTCATCTACGGCTTTGATGACTGCTTCAAAGAAGTCTATCAGGTTTAGGAGACATGATCTACCTTTTAGAAACACAAACTGGGTGGGGTCCAGAGTTTGGAGATTACCGATGTCTTTGTTTATAAGTTCCATGATGATATATTCCATGGCCTTGCAGATCAGGCTTGCTAGGCTAATGGGGCAGTAGTTCCCAGGGTCCGTGGTGGCTCCCCCTTTGTGCAGTGGGATAACCATCGCTGTGCACCATTCTGTGGGCACAAAGCCTAAGGTGAGGCTATGATTGAACATGGTGCTTAGGTGGGGTGCCAGTTCATTCTGTAGTTCATGCAGAACGCAGCCTGGGATGTTGTCAGATCCCATGGATGCTGTGTTCTTGGCTTTGGAGAGTGTGGTTTTTACCTGTGCAGCCATGATTACAGGAACTTTGCTTTCTTCCAATATAGAGATGGGCCCTCTAGGGGGTGAGAGGGGGATAAAGTTAGCACTGAACCTATCTGCCAAAATGTTGGCAATATCAGTTGGTTCTGTATATTTAGTGTCATTGTACTGTAACTCAGAGCAGATCTGAGTGTTGCCATTGAGATTCTTGACATAGCTGTAGAATGCTTTGTGGTTGTCTTTAGAATCAGTGGCGATTTTGTTTTCATAACTAGCTTTGGAGGATTTATGAGGGATCTCAACTTCTTACTGAGGCTGACCAGGGAGTTCCTCCAATCATGGGATTTTACTCTTTTTTGCAACACTTTCTTTCTTCTGTTGTAGAGTTTGTTTATGGCAGGGGACCACCAGATTGGCTTCCTTTTTTGGAGGATAGCATCTTAGTTCTGTTAGGGATTAGCACGATCCATGCACTCATGTAAGTGCTTATAAAGTGCATTTGTGTAGGATTCAGCAGTCGTACCTCTATTGTCCATCTGCATGGGTGTCGTGAAGTTTGCCACTTCTGTCTTAAGAAGCGTGAAGTTGGCTTTGGAGAAATTTTTTACGATGGTTTCCCTAATGCGGGGTGGGGGAGAGATGATCCAGATATCAATGTGTTATCTTACTGGGATGACTGACTGCTAGCAACAGTAACCTTAGGCAGACAAGTTTGCAGCTCAAGAGCTAGTTCTACATCTTTTACAATCCTTGGTAATCATGGTGAACACTGCAATGTCCAAAATGGAGCCCTCGTAGGTAGTACAACTTTTCAAATGTACTCTAGACATTCTGTTATGAGGAGCATATATTCATTTGACAGGATTCCTCATCTGCAGACTGTATCTCAATTACTTCATTCTCAACCAATTACAGCAGCTCTTTACCTCAGGCTACTAGGTCTTATGGCAGAGACTATCTGTATAGCTCTTCATGCCAAGTTATGCATGAGGGTCCTTCACTGGACTTTCAAAATGCAGTGGTCTAAGTTTTTAGATCATACCTTCTCAGATAAACTTTTCAGACTATGGAATATTTGTTTAGAGTGGTACATTCTCTGAATCTTTCTGTGGGCAGCCCTTCTCAATTTACCACCTCTTAGTGTCTCTTACCATGGATGCCTCTGTCTTAGGATGGGGCATTGTCTAAGGCAGACAGTTTAAGGTACATGGTCTATGAAGGAGGCAACCTACACATCATTATTCTGGAGAAGAGGACAATCTTTCTCACTCTGCAGGCATTCCACTACACCTTATCCCATGGTATATCTGCCATCCATGCAGATGCCATGGTAGCAGCATGGCATGGTACATAAACAAGCAGAGAGGACCTCACTCATACCCTCACTTCTGACAAGTAACAAGGGTATGGGAATGAGCTGAGTCAACCATTCACATTCTGTCAGCCAGTCACATTCCAGGACTGGCCAGTTCTGCAATGGACAAGCTGAGCCATTGGTTACTGATGCCACATGCATTGTCCACCAGCTTATTAGTAGTGCAAAATCTCTTTTGTTGGTGAAGAAAACTGTGCTGTGACTTATTTATATCCCCAACCAATGTCAATGCATTTTTTCCATGATCCTTCCTCCAGGGGATTACTCAAAGGATGGTCTCATCCAGAAATAACTTTCAGCACTCCATTATAGTGTTTCCCCAGTTCACCTTATTCAAAATATCATACAAAAAGACTGGCAGAACAGATATAGTGTAATTTTCATGGCTTCATTCTGGCCACAACAAGTGCTGTTTTCTCTGCTTTGGCCTCTTCTGGAGAAACCTGTACATCTCAGATCCTTCAGAATTTGTCTGACTCACCCATCTGGCAAACATCATTCCCTTTTGTTAACTGCACTGTTACTTCATTTTCAGTAATAGCTGGGGACTCTTTATACCCACCCAAAAACATCCAGTTCCTTACTTCTCTGCAGACCGAGGACTAGCAAAATACACAAGAGTAAATGGAGACACTTTCCTGAATGAGATACATCCAAAGGAGTAGATCCTTTTACATCTCTATTTCTGTTATATTAAATTACCTTTTTTAAATTCTGATACACGACTGAGGCTGGTATTCATAGTCGTTACACTTTGCCACAGTGAGCATGTGCACTGGCTGCACAAAAGTGAAAGTGAGATACAGTTCAAAGACATAACTGGGACTTATGTGCAGTGGTTAGAAACTGATTTAGAAAGTCTCATGCAAATAAAGAAATAATGAGATGAATGCAGTAGTGGCTAGTGACTTCAAATTAAAGGAGGGCTGCAGGAGACAGCTGAATGGGTGGGGCCAATGGGAAGGGGTGTGGCCAACTGGAAAGGAGTGGAGCTATGCTCAAAACCACAACAACTGGAACTTTAATGAAATACGCTGCCCTGGGTGCCAAACAGTCATTACGAGAGTCCAAGCAAGACAAAATGAAGTGTAGAAGAAAAAATATTTCATTGCATTGGCTACATGACAACTTACTTAATATCCAGATGGAAACAGGTTGTGAGGCATGAAAAAATAAATTACTTTTTAAATACATTACTGGAATGCCAGTCAAAATCAAGTATAAAAAACAAGCAGCACTCAACTCAAACCACTACTCCTTGCACTGCAGTTCTAATTATAATTTATATTCAGCTTTATAAAATTACCAAGTAACATGCTGAAAGTAGCAATCTCTGTGATACCCCCACTTGTAAAAGTGTTTATTAGCCAAAAAAGACCTGCTGCCTGACACGACTATCTACTTGTTTCATGGGGAAGACATGATCAAAGGAAAAAATGAACAGCAAACAAGAAACAAGCTCAAGATAAATTGCTTAAAGGATTCCTGCACAAGTTATGGACCACACATGATAGATTGGCATTCTTTTAATTTTACGGGTAAGCCTGCAAAGATGACTGCAAGTCTCCAACAAAAGATGACTGCAAGTCTCCAATAAATGTAATGAGCTTCTGAAAATACTGTAATCCTGTCCTTATATTACAAATACTGTCATATGCATTTCAATGCCCAAGGCTTATACATTATCTAGTTATGTAATTCTCTGCATGGCAACAATGAAAAGGCTTTCAATGCTGGTAATTCTTTAACAGTATGCTTATTAAAGCTTACTTGCATCTTACAATCTCCGACAAGCTTACCTAATGCTCATTAAATCATTGCTACTTAAACAGAGCAACAGGGCACTGTGACAGCATGCATTTCCTGAAAAATAAAAAGCATAAATCAACAGTATAAAAATCTGACAGAAAACCAGAACATTCTGCAAAATCAAGGACAGATGAAAAGTCACGGTTGTACTTGTGGTCTACCTTGGATGGGGGAATACTCTGCACACTTACACTGCATAACTGCTCATTGCCTTCCTTGGACACATCCAGAGCCACTACAATGGGGAGTGGGGTGCAACAAGTATGTCATAATTTGAAATGTCTCTGGCTGACAGTGATGGCTCTGACACTCATACCTCTCAACTTAAGAGCAAGAAATCTGGACAAAGCCATACATAGAACTAGAAGTGGGACACAGGCCCAAAAATGAGGACAATTTTTAAATATTGCTCTTATTAACTTAGATAATAGAACAGTAGTAGATCTTGCATTACTACAAATTTTCTGAAGGGTATAAAATCTGAAACTCAAATGTCTGCCAATTTTTAAATATTGCTCTTATTAACTTAGATAATAGAACAGTAGTAGATCTTGCATTACTACAAATTTTCTGAAGGGTATAAAATCTGAAACTCAAATGTCTGCCATTATTTTCTAACTTCAATCTTTAATGACTTGCCACTAATTTGCCAGAAAACCACAATTTTATGAAAAACAGACCAAAAATGTGATACAAAAATATAAAGTTGCCACACAATACAGCTGGGAACCTGTCAAAAAAGGGACACCTTTTTAATATTAACACTGTTAACTTGAGCAGCTAACAAAATAAGAGCATCTACATGCATTTCTGAAATAAAAGTAATCTATAACTCTGATCATTACAGTTATATATAATTATAAACCCTCCACATTTTCTTCCAAAATTGCCATTTTGAGGAGGGATTATTAGGGGAGAGCAACATTTTGAGCCAAAATTAGGGACAATTGAGAGGTCTGGATATTCCTAATTCTACAAAGCGATTTGCACGTACCTCTCAACCTCTTAATGCAGGAAATCTGGACAAGGCCAAATATATTGGGGGAACATACAAACACTACTAAAAATTGCTCTTGTATAAACTTAAGACAGTTGATAGAATAATAGGTCTTGCATTAGCATACATTTTTCTGAAGGTTATGACGTCTGAAACTCAATGTCTGTCATTTAGTGACTTCATTCCTAAATGATTTGATAGAAAACCACACATTTTATGAGGAACAAACCAAAAATAAGAAGCAAATATCTATTCGTTCTGCAAAAATATGGACAACTGAGAGGTATAGTTCAACCAGGGCTGTCTGAGTTTGCTACCCCCTCCTCACAAAATCATGGTCGAATGGAGCCTCCCCCCTGCAGCCATTCCAACGTCCCATTCCTTGGTTATTTTGCCCCATTTACAATAAACACTGTAATGTGCATACTGCTTTACTTCTGCAATGATTTAGATTTCACTTGAAAGTTTTATTTTGCATTTTTACACAGAAACCCTAATAGATATCTGTTAAACAAAGCAATGCAGTCTCACAATGAAAATAGACTTAGCATTAAAGCTTCTCTGCCCTTTAAATTCACATGCATTGAAACCCACATTCAAAGAAAATACATTTTGTCAGTGGCAAATAAAGATTAACTCTGGGATGTTTTCAAATTCATAGGCCCCTTGAACATGAAACATACACATGCTCTTTGATACACCTTCCTGACTGTATTACATTATATTCCTTGTACAATACAGTACAGTTGTTAGAGGGCATTTTAAATTTATTGTTTTGAACATTTTTCCATTAAACAATGAAACAAAAAAATGCATGCACCAATGACAAAACTGCCCAGTTCAGAATATTTCCATCATAAAACGTCTACTCACCCTTCTATAGTCCACCAGTATCAGTAAATATACATAATCTCTGAAGTAGTAAAATCCACATTAAAGAAATTTGTAACTAATAAAGAGGTTGCTGCTAGCAAACAAGTCATTGTTTCATCTACAAATAAAGTGCCTGTTGCCCTTGAAGAATAAATTGCCTATGTTGCATGCATTAAAAAAATGATAAGCTAGTAATACCGCAATAGGGAATGGATAGCAAACTGATAACAGGTTCATAGTTACTAGGTATCTTTGCCAAAAAAGGACTGCAGCATCCACCCCCTTTACAACACAGTACAGTATCAGCAATGCATCTACCTACTGTGGGAGTAGAACCCACAGCCTTCTGCATCAAAGGCAAGTACACTACCTGTTGTGCTATTAACAATGCAAGCAGATTTAGCATAGGCAGCACTAAACGTTTGTTCCCTTGCAGCTCTCAGCTCCTTGTAAAATCTACTCGACACTCAGCTGAATATCTGAACTTTGCAGCACAAGATATCTGGAAAAAGCCAAAATTTATTGGGGGGGGGGGCAAAAGGCCAAAAACCAGGGACACATTTTAAACATTGCTTGTATAATGTTGGAAAGTTGCTAGAATAAAATGTTGTGTTACCACCATACATTTCACTGCCACATCTTGAACCCAGGGGACCCTGTGCAAAACAGTCAGAGAAACATACCACTATGCCAAATCAGCTGAAACAGAGGAAAACAAACTTAAATGGCTACTATTTAGTGAATTCAGTTCTCACCATAGCTGTCAACCTCTTAGCAAAAAACAACTGAAAAAAGCCAATAATGTGGGAATACAGCTGCCAAACATATTCAGTGAATTCAGTTCTCACCATAGCTCTCAACCTTAGCACAGAATACCTGGACAAGGCCAATAATGGGGGAATACAGGCCCAAAAATATGAGCAAATTTCAAATATCCATGTTATAAACTTAGACAATTGCTAGAATAAAAGGTTTTGTTTTACCATGTACTTTCTGAAGAATATGAAGTCTGAAATTCAAATGCCTGTTATTTTTAAACCTTTGTTAACCAGGAAACTAGTCTGGCTTGGAACAAAACAAAGCCAAATTTCAGCAGAGCAGGGAGAAACACTCCAGACACATCTTTGTAAGGGATAGGAGGACATGCAGACTCCACAGAGAAGGCACACCAGCCAAGAATCAAACAGAGAACCTGTAGCTGTCAGGCAACAATGCTACCAGTGCACCACTACAAACCTTTGCAAGGAAATATAAAGATACAGAAACCACAGATTTTATGATGAACAGAACAAATATGAGTTAAAAATCTGCAATTTTTTACAAATAGTGGTGGGTAGGGAATTCAGGTCCTTGCCACCTACATCCAAGGTACAGGGTACAAGCCTGAGTATTTCCACCCACCACTATGTGTTAACAAGGGCATTTCTCACACACACACACACACACACACACACACACACACACACACACACTTACTTTGGTCTGAATAAACAGCTATGAGATATTTCCACGAGCTGCCTTAAATGGAGCTATTCACACACACACCTTACCTGTAAATGGGTACGGAAAGCCAGGTCCAACTCCATTGCCCGTGCTTGACTTAACGCTTCCCTGCAGGAGCTGTGAACTCAACTTACCTCACTCCTGATTGGTCCTGTGCTCAAAATCCTTGCTTACCTCTCTCCTGATTGGTCCTGTCTTTGGCTCAAGCAGTCCGTAGCTCCTCTCTTCTGTGCGGTCGTCTACCGCACGGCATCTGTGGGGCAAAAAATACATTCTCTGCATCTGGACTGTTAACTCAGGCAGTCAGAGTTCGCAGAGATTCCTGGGCATCTGCGGGGCAGTCTGAGTGTGTCCGCGCATGAGTGGCAGTTCTGGTAATAAAAGAAAAAATGAGGAGCTTTGTTTGATATAGAGAGGTAGTTTGTTCCAGAAGTCTCTGGGACAGGAATCTATTCCTCCAGCATGCTCTGTTTATTGTGGTGACAATGTTTAGGTCCCTAGAGCATGTAGCTTGGAGGGATTGGGATTTCTTTAAGTGGAGCATGTCCAACAGCTCTGAGTTTGACATAGCTTTGTATGTTAGGCAGAGATCGCTTCTGAGTGGGCGATATGCGATGGAGTAAAGTTGGAGTTTTTTGAGATGGTCTGTGTAGGACATCTGTTTGAGGCCAGTAATCCTCTTTGTGAGGTATTTCTGTGGCCTTTCCAGTTGTTGTAGATGTCTTGTGAGGTACATACCAAAAGGGGCACTGTACTCTATAATGGGCCTAATGAGTGATAAGTAGAGGGAACAATTACATATTTTTCCTGGATGAGAAATCTTTGTGATGAAATGTGCCACAAAGAAGGACTTCCTGACTACTGTGGCAATGTGATTATCAAAGGAGAGATTACTGTCCATCTGTGTCCCAAGGTCTCTTATCACACTTTCAGTGTTAGATAGACTACCACCTATGGGTACAGAGTTTTTACCAAAGGGGATGACAATGCACTTTTTGGCATTGAGCTTGAGGCCATGGCTTTGACACCAGGCATCTGTCTCAGTGAGGTCCTTTTATAGGATGTCCACATTGTTAGGAGTTTCAGTTATGGCTCCTAGTTTGCAGTCATCTGCGAACTTCATTAGCCAAAGACCTTCTGTGTTAGCCTGTACTTCAGAAAAGTAGATAGCAATCAGGAGAGGACCCAGGACTGAACCCTGTGGTACTCCACTTGTCACTGGTCTGAAGTTGGATTTGGAGTCAGCTACTTTCACAGTGTGGATTCTGCCAGCGAGCCAGTTGGCAACCCATCTTGTGACATAGGGATTTATGCCTAGTTTAGTGAGTTTATCTATAATTCCAGAGTGGGGGATGGTGTCAAAAGCCTTGGCAAGATCTAGATAGGCTGTATGAACCACCTTACCCTCATCTACGGCTTTGATGACTGCTTCAAAGAAGTCTATCAGGTTTAGGAGACATGATCTACCTTTTAGAAACACAAACTGGGTGAGGTCCAGAGTTTGGAGATTACCAATGTCTTTGTTTATAAGTTCCATGATGATATATTCCATGGCCTTGCAGATCAGGCTTGCTAGGCTAATGGGGCAGTAGTTCCCAGGGTCCGTGGTGGCTCCCCCTTTGTGCAGTGGGATAACCGTCGCTGTGCACCATTCTGTGGGCACAAAGCCTAAGGTGAGGCTATGATTGAACATGGTGCTTAGGTGGGGTGCCAGTTCATTCTGTAGTTCATGCAGAACGCAGCCTGGGATGTTGTCAGATCCCATGGATGCTGTGTTCTTGGCTTTGGAGAGTGTGGTTTTTACCTGTGCAGCCATGATTACAGGAACTTTGCTTTCTTCCAATATAGAGATGGGCCCTCTAGGGGGTGAGAGGGGGATAAAGTTAGCACTGAACCTATCTGCCAAAATGTTGGCAATATCAGTTGGTTCTGTATATTTAGTGTCATTGTACTGTAACTCAGAGCAGATCTGAGTGTTGCCATTGAGATTCTTGACATAGCTGTAGAATGCTTTGTGGTTGTCTTTAGAATCAGTGGCGATTTTGTTTTCATAACTAGCTTTGGAGGATTTATGAGGGATCTCAACTTCTTACTGAGGCTGACCAGGGAGTTCCTCCAATCATGGGATTTTACTCTTTTTTGCAACACTTTCTTTCTTCTGTTGTAGAGTTTGTTTATGGCAGGGGACCACCAGATTGGCTTCCTTTTTTGGAGGATAGCATCTTAGTTCTGTTAGGGATTAGCACGATCCATGCACTCATGTAAGTGCTTATAAAGTGCATTTGTGTAGGATTCAGCAGTCGTACCTCTATTGTCCATCTGCATGGGTGTCGTGAAGTTTGCCACTTCTGTCTTAAGAAGCGTGAAGTTGGCTTTGGAGAAATTTTTTACGATGGTTTCCCTAATGCGGGGTGGGGGAGGGATGTGGATGTCTAGGCTGATTAGCTTGTGGTTAGATCTGACCAACAAGGAATTGACCTCTGGTGTGGAACACCGGTCGCCCATGTTGGTAATGACCGGGTCTAGGATATTGCTGCCCCTGGTGGGGGTGTGGATAAGTTGATCCAAGGCATTGGAATTTATGAATTCCAGAAAACGTTGAGCAAAAGTGTTGGTACATGAGTAGTTTTCTCAGTTAATAGTGGGTTAGTTGAAATCGCCCATTATTAGGGTGTTGAGTTGTACCCTAATATTTTCCAGTGTATCAAGAAATGAGGAGTGGGAATCCTGGGGCATGGTGGGGGATCTGTAGCAAGTTACAGTTTGGATTGCAGTCTTAGTTGCTCTTGGATAATCTTGGATGCATTATGCTCAGCAACTAGCCTGGAGGTGTGGATATCCTTAATGAATATGGGCACACCTCCACCTTTAGTGTTTTGGTCCAGATTAGGTGGCCGAAAGGTGTGGTATGAATTATAGCCTGGTAATGCAGGGGTGCTCTCTGGAGCCTTGAACCAGGTCTCTGCCACTGCACAGAAGTCGATCCTCTCCATTTTAAGGAGTGCCTCGAGTGAATGCATTTTGAGGTTTAGACTTCTAGCACCGAGTAGCATTACCCACAGATTTTGCTTGCTTGTACCAGTTATAGTGGTGAATTTGTCATTTGAACCTTGCCTAGAAAAGGCACTATAGGAGTGGCAAAAGCCTTAGCCAGTATCCAAAATCCCAAGGGCGACAGGTGCAGGCCATCTTTGGCACTCACATCTGTTTCTTGGAGCTCAGCACATGTTCAGAACTCATTGTAAGCACTAAATAAGCTACAAATTACAACAGCACTCAACTTTCCTCACTTGTCTAGAGGAAAACAGTTTTTATTGCTTAATAAATAAGCTGAATCCTACACAAATGCACTTTATAAGCACTTACATGAGTGCATGGATTGTCCTAATCCCTAACAGAACTAAGATGCTATCCTCCAAAAAAGGAAGCCAATCTGGTGGTCCCCTGCCATAAACAATCTCTACAACAGAAGAAAGAAAGTGTTGCAAAAAAGAGTAAAATCCCATGATTGGAGGAACTCCCTGGTCAGCCTCAGTAAGAAGTTGAGATCCCTCATAAATCCACCAAAGCTAGTTATGATCATGTCATTCCAGGCAGACAGGTACTGGATCTCCTTAGAATGATACCAGAAGCTTAGCCAATTGTTGACGTCAATAATTTTGTCCTTGTACTGTGGTATCATTCTGGGTGATGGCAGGATGGGCTAGGATCATACCTGCCTCGGCTACAAAATTAGAGAGCTCCTCCATGTCTCTTTTCATGTAGTCCAGGGAGGTACATCTCAGGTTATTCACACCAACATGGACAATGACAGAGTCATATTTGTACTTGTTGTGGAGTAACCTGAGTGAGTATGTTATGTGGCGGATCCTGGCACCCAACAGGCAGCTGACAGTAACTTTCTCCTTGTTTAGCCTGGTAAGTGGAATATCAGTGTGCCTGACTATAGAGTCACCTATGACTAGAGTGTTGGGTATGTTGTTATGCCTTATGGGCTGTGGTTGAGTGGCACACTGAGTTTGTGGGCTATGTGTCATTTGGATTGTGTTGGGGGGTGGAGGTTACTTGCATTTCTGCTTTGGAGGTCTCTATTGCTTGAGCAGATTTTTATTGAGAGCCTCCGCAAATGTAAGTGTGTGTTTTGTATTGCTATGTGTGTGTTTTGGTGGTGTAGGTTTTGAGGGACTATGTGATGAGTATGGTGTGGTGCAAGTGTTTGCCTTCTCCTCTTGAATGTCTAGTCCATTCTTGGGTGAAGAAAGCTTTGCTTCCAGTTTGGCTATATAAGTGCATCTCTCACAAGTTGTAGTGTTGGGTGGTAGGAGGAGAGGGTTGTCTGTGTACATGAGGCAATTGCCGCATTGCCCCAAGATGCCCAGATTCATCAGGTAGACAGGTGAAAACACCGAGAACTGATCCTTAGACATGCCTGGATAGGTGCTTATTTATTAAGTACTAAAAACTGTTTTCCTCTAGACAAGTGAGGAAAGTTGAGTGCTGTAGTAATTTGTAGCTTATTTAGTGCTTACAATGAGTTCTGAACACGTGCTGAGCTCCAAAAAACAGATTTGAGTGCTAAAACTAAAAAAAACTGGCTAGTTCTAAGGGAAAATTTGAAGAGCACACTTTATGGCGCCGGGAATAGTTTAACCCTAGCTAAGCGGCAATGCATAAAGTGTATTTTTTTTAATATGACAGTAGCAAATGAGCAAACTGATTTAAACAAATTAACCAATAAAAAGCTAAAAACTGATCCCCGTTCTAGCAGTCTTCGATCAGACAAGTTATAACTGCACACTCCTGCCACTAGGGTGCAGGGGAACCTTCTCCAAAAAAGATGGTCTGGATTAGTGCTCAAGTTATACCAACAAATTTAATTTCAGCAGGTCTGAATTTAGTCTATGCTACAGCAAACAAGGCGTACCAATTTCAGAAAGAAACAGTTTAAATAAGCAGGCACAATAAGCCTTTAACCAGAAACTCACAGCTCAGAAGGGCAGAGTCTACCCTCTCCTCCCACAAGAGTGCAGACCACACCTTCTTAATGTAAAATAACTGGACTGAAGCCCAAGTGCTTAAACCAGAACTAATACACTTTTAGAATAACAGACACTAAACCTTCAATCAGCAACTCCCAGCTTAGAAGGATGTAAGCTACCTATCCTGCCACAACAGTGCATACCACAAACCTTCTTAATGTAAAACAACTGGTCTGAAGCCCAAGTACTTCAACCAAAGGTTTAGAATAACAGTTACAATTTAATCGGGCTACTAACAAGCAGTAATTAATGCAGCAGAATAAATGCAATAAAGTAGGAAGAAACACAAATACATTGAAAGCAGTAGGAAGAAACACAAATACAGTGAAAGCAGTGAAAACAGTGAAAAGTGAATTAATGCCTTTTCCAGTCATGTTGCAATTAATGAAGCTGTTCAGTTTTGCTGCTAGCCTTACTGTTTCCTGATTTGGGTTGCTTGTCTCTGCACTACTGAAATTCAATGTGCTGAGCAGTACTCATTGACCTTGGAGACTTAGGCAAGGAAATATAAGCAGAAAATAACCTGTTTGAACTTTACTGAATAGGATTTACTGGACTGATTTAGAGTGGGAAGGGATATTATATGGACTTTGGTGAGCTGATATGGCCCACAGACAGGAGTTAGGGAAATGCATGTCCTTCCTAGCCCTGTGGGTACCAAAGTATAGGGAGTATGCATAGCCCTCTCTATATTTGCACAGAAACATTTCAGACACAAACTGAGGTCACTTTGGGGATCTCGTAGGTTTGTGTCTTGAGGATACTGTAGAAGTTTTTAATATACTCTTGGGCCATCTGATTGAGCATATCTATTTCCCAGTGTCACCATGGGACTGATCCTGTACCATGCATGCCTTCTAAGGAATATCATGGTTTCCTGAGGTGCTTGGTGCAATAAACTGTGCCTATGTAGCTATATGGGCCTCATTTGGATCACAGGGTGATATGTACTGTAAAAGGAAGAGTTACCATTCCACCAGCTGCCATGCAGCATGTCAAGCATGGGGCTGCATCACCAATGTTTCAGCCTAGCATCCTGGCACTGCCCATAATTTTCACATATGACGCATAAGTTCACTATACCACTGCTTCTTGCATGATAGGACTGTTCATAGTAATCTAGTTATTAAGTGCAGTTTATTATAATCTTGTTAACCATAATTATTTATGTATATAGAGAGATAGGTAGCAGTGAATAATCCTCTCCCTTCTTTATGTGCCTCTTCTCTGTTTTGTTTTCCAGATGATGCAGGCAACCAACACTTGACTACTGATAACACTCCATAACTTCGAAAGAACTGCTGAGAAGTACTTTAACATTGCCATGTCCCAGACATGGATAGTCATTTGGCCTGCTCAAAGCAAACTTCCATTGCCTGGACTAGTTGGAGAGGTGCCCTTCAGCATGAACCTGCTACTGCATGCAGAATATTCACAGCCTGCTGCTTTTTGCATAATATGATCATCTGTCAGTCTTGTGTGCAAGTCCCACAGCCAGTGACTGATAGTAGTAGTGCACCTTCCTCTATCATTTCTCCCACTGATGATGAGAACAATGGTGGTCAGGTGATGGCAACAGCATGGCAACCCTCACAGGCTTGTGCACAGTAAACAGCAGTGCAGGCAAAGCAGTGGTATCTAGTCCATAGCTATGGACCATGATGTTTACTACATGACAGTGTAAAGTTAGAAAGATAATACTTGCAGGGTTGTTGTGGGCTGTAGTGAGTGGTGATAGTCAACTTACACTATCCATTAGACATTTCTCCACGTAGCATATACAGATGATTTGCTCATATGTTAGTAGCCATCATCATTTGTGTAGTGTTCAGTGGTTAGTTGCACAACTAGTTATACTGGTAGAGTTTGGGGAAAACTGTAAAGTAGCAGGTGATATGGCAAAAGCTTAGATCTGTAGTCTGAGTAATTGATTTGATGTGTTATTAAAGCTGTATTAAATCACTGATGCAACTGTAAACTTTTTTATCATTTTGAAATATTTAATTGCTGTAGCTGTTTTCAGTTTCTGTTATGTGTCCTTTTTTCCTTTCATTTTCAAGAGAATAAAAGTAAGTGCAGCAATTGTCATTTCCAACAGATGTGAGGTGATGTTATGTGATCTATGTCACTCTGCAAATTATCTCCTGGTGAATAACATACATGTTACAGCTCTTGAAAATTTGTGTTACATATTGCATATGTCATGCACAGTGCCCCCTAATGATAGTGTTAGTGATGGCTCCATAGAGTGAGAGAAAGTGCTAGCATGTGAGCTTGATGCTGAGCTAGTCCAGTGATGGTATTACTGGATGCAGGGGTTGATATTGATCTAACAGCACTGTGGGACCTAGACTTTAACTCTGAGGTTCTAGCCTGTGATGTAAAAGTTTGATGAGGCTTAACTACCTTCTTTTTGAGGAATCCACATGAATGCTTGCAGAAGTTTTGAAGGAGTTATGTAGTGTCTGGTCTACTTGTCCACCATGCATGCATGCACTTCCTCATCCAAAAACATCAGTGTCCCCAATATGTGTGTCTAGAAAGTCCATACTAGTGTGTATATAAATGCTAACATGGATATAGTGTGTGCAACTGTACTCCTCATGAGGATCATCATGGCATTATCCATGGCCACCTCCATTCCCATTTACTGCTGAATTTCTTCATGTAAACCCTGTAGGACTGTTATTATCTCTTTCCAAATGGTAGTGCCTGAACTATGTCCCAGCACATCTGCTGCTGGGCAAGCAGGGCCTTGGCTGTGTATAGAGTCAACTGTGAGAGTTCTTTGTCTGACACCCCTATGTGCAGGCATAACGATAGATGATGGTACTTCAGACAGGGTTGTGTCCTCCTTCAGGGATTCAGCTAGTGGATAGAAAAGTGGTATCAAGTTATGTGGTGTCTGACCCCCTGTTAATGGCATTTCCTCATTATGCTGTGTGTGTGACAGCCCATGTCACTGACTATTGAGTTATCCACCTGCTGAGGGTTAAGGGGCCTTGTTAATACTCTTTTGTGACTATGTACCCTTGTACAGAGGCTGTTTCATGAATATGAGAGTAATGGCTTCATTGTCAACAGCCACTCTACTGTCAACATCAGCCTACTGTTGTACAGCACATAATGTGTTTGTTTCTGCTGTTGACCCTGTTAGGGAATACATAGTTATGTTGTTAATGTCATCTGTAACAGGCATATAATTTAGTACTAAATTTATGATCTAGACACTTAACATGTGCTGTTTGCTAAGGTTGTGCTTTAGCTGATTTTGATGGAGTACCCGATGAGGAATCATTTTACACTTACATGTACATAATTTACATTCTAAGTTCAAATGCCCAGAAAATTGCCAGTGCCAGCAAAAGCCTGAACCTATGAACTACCTGTATGTGGATGGTGCAGGTCTCTGAAATTGCTGGTGTCCATGACATCTCAAATGAATCCTGCACCCTCCTCTTCTATATCACAGTCATCACCTCTTAAAAAGAGCCAGTGATGCTCATCAGGTGTTAAAGGTTGGACTGTGGAAGGCCTACCACCAGTGCTACTACAGGCAGTTGCATTCTGCCTAGCTTAAGTCCTTGCATGGCCCACCAAGTCATTTGCTCTTTTCCTGCACTGTGTCCACAGCTTGATTCCACACATTTCTGACTTTGCCTGCCGTTGTCCTCCTTTTCCAAAAATACATTTTCCTTATGTCCCAAGTGTATCCATGAGGATGTGGTTTTCCTCAGTGGTAAAACTGTCTTCCCTGTGCCTTATTCTCTGACGCTGTACTTTTCTTACCTAGAACACATGGTTGCAGTAATTATTTCTAATTTTGTTTCATGCATTTCAGTGAATAGTTCAACACTAGCAAAACAAAATAAAAAATACTTATAATACTTATATACACGATAGTTTTGCCCAATCTTTGTTTCAGTTTTGTAATTATTTTTATTTTTGTGTATGTAATAAATTATTCACCTAGGCTATATGTGAGAATGTGTACATTGAAATGTAGTTATATGAATGAGTGTTGAAAGGGTAAGGGAAAGAGAATGACAAGTAATATTTGTGTTGGTCCTGAACAGTTCCATTGCCAGATAAAACAGTCTGCTGTAAGCAAGTTCACTGATGTTATGGTACTGAATATTACCTAAATGTGATAGTTTTATGCAGCCAGGCAAGTAGCATATAGAAATACAGTACTATAATAAGATTTCCTTCCTTACAGTAATTATAAGTTCATAGATAAGTAGTAGGCTAGGTGCCCTTGCAGGCCATTTTAAGCCTAGCCAATTTCCCTTTCATTTGTGCTTGAATTAAATCATCCCATTTGGTGTTAGATTGGCCTTACCCATCCCATGGCAATATATTACCCCTAGTGAGAATAACTGAGATTATACCACAGATAATTAGAGGGGACATATGCATGGGATAAAGCATTTAGGAGCCGCCTCTGTCCATTACTAGTACAGGAGGCAGTCCTGGGGTAAATGTTCTGTTTCCCATCCATAGATCCAAGTTACATATGGAAACTGATGAGCTTTGTTTTACATGGATGGCAAGTCAGTTCCAGAGCAGAGGTAACCTCTGCAAGGTAAGCCTTTTTCTCTAAACCATTCTGTTGATTTTAAAAAAGAGGTTTAATTCCCTAGACTGAGTATTTCTGATACCATTTGATTTGCTGATGTCCAGTAAATCCATCAGTAATGGATCAGGGGATGCCTTGTATGCTAACACAAGTTATCTCTTAGCAGTCTGTAGGATAATGAATATGACAGGGCTTTAAGTCAGTCCATGTAGGACATATTGCTTAGACCTTATATCCTTTTAGTAAGGTATCTCTGTGGGTGTTGTAGCTGTTGCATGTGTCTGAACAGACACATGCCATAGGGGGTGTGATGATGAAAGATATTGCCATCTGTGCCAGGGAGAATAGGGCTGTGCATGTGTAGCATATACCAGCATAGTGAGCTGGAATTTTTGCAAATAATTTTGTGTCATTTGACTTTCACACTGACTTGCACAGATGCTTGTGTTGGAAATGTATCAATGCTATTATTATACCTCATTGAACGTTTGTGTTTGGGGAGGGAGTTCTGGAAGGAAAAAGTGGAGGTTTTTGAAATTGTTCTACAAGTTTCAAATACTGCAAAAGATCTTAGAAAAGCTCTGAATGTGTATTGTACCAGAGTCAAGTGATCAAACATGATGTCATTCTATAACCAGCACTGAGATGATGAAACTCACACAACAGCTTGTTTTGTTTTGTTTTCTTTGGAACCTGATATAAAAATCTATGACAGTTATCCCAGTTAGTTATTTGAGTTCAGCTGAGTTCAGTTCACTCTGTTAGAAGCTCATCACCTTGCCTTGTGGAAATAAGCATATCAGCATCTAATCTTGACAGTCAGGAAATACAGTGAGATCAGTTAAGTAGTGTTTTTCTGAATCTGTTTGAATATGTCCATCTGTGTTATTTTTATTTCTGTTATGGTTGAAACTCTGATGTTTATTGTACTTAGATATTTAGTATTCTCATGTTTTCTATTTTATTATTTATTATTAAATATTTTTATACCTTTCATTGTGGCTGGCCTTTTAGAGGACACTTTTAAAATCTTGAGAGTACTTGTGCTTATTTTAGTGATGCTTGGCCACTCCAAAAAGCCTGGCTGCTTTGGTTACACTCTACCATTTATGTTATTATTGATTTTACTCAGTATAATTGGATACCCTTGTAAGAGCCTGACAGTGGTTGACTGGTGGCAGTGAGGTTACCTTATAGTCTGGGCAGATGGGGTATAGCTAGTAAATCTGAACCAGCCTTTCCCAGGAATGTGTATATGTGTGTATGTGTGTGTGTGTGTGTGTGTGTGTGTGTGTGTGTGTGTGTGTGTGTGTGTGTGTGAAAATCAAATACCCAGGTGTGGGTGTGTCGGCTACTTGGAACTGGGACACAGTGCTCCAAAGTGAGTCTTGTTTGGGATCTGGAGAGCCAGAGAGTCCATCCCCAAGTCTGTAGCAGGTTCTCTGTTTCCTCTTGGGGATATTGTGCTTGATGCAGACAGCTGCATTTAAAATACTGTGTAAATTCATTCCTGTTCTTAGTGACCATCTCACACTAATGTCAGTGGTGAGGACTGAGGCTCCTTGATTGCTAGCCCAGAGCAAAAAAAGCCCATCACAGGTGGCATTATATTCAATAATGTTGAGGGCTCAGTAAAGGGGAAGAAAGACATCCCTAAATCTAAACAAATTCCCTTTGTTTATAAGCTGTGCAATATAGAAGGACTTTTTTACAACACTGGATACATGTTGGCCAAAAGGTAGGTTACTGTCCATATAAGTTCCCAAATCCTGAATAACTGGAATAACTTTTAGGAGTGCATTGTCAATGTAGTAGTTTTCTGGGGTAGATGACTTCCCAAAGGATATGATAATGTAGTTTTTGACATTTAGTTTCAGTCCATGATTTTGGCACCTGTTATTCATTTGGGACAAACCTTCTTGCAGGATGGCTAAGCCATCTGGGGATTCAATGACTACTGGTTCTAGCTTGCAATCATCTGCAAACTTCATCAGCTACATCCCTTTGGTATTAACTTTTACTTCAGAGTAGTAGATGCCAAATAGGAGATCCCAGCACAGGCCTCTGGGAGACTCCTCTGGTGACTGGTCTCTTTGTGGAAGCAACTTTCCCTATTTTGATTTCCTGAGTCCTCTCTGTGAGCCAATTGGAAATCCATTGGGTGACCCAGTTTATTTAGTTTTTCTACTATGACTGAGTGGGGGATTGTGTCAAAAGCTTTGCCCAGTTTGAGGTATGCGGCATGTACCATTTTACCTTCATCCATTGCTTTGGTGACCTTTTCAAAAAAGTCCATCAGGATGAATAAACATGGTCTGCTCTTGATGAATCCAAACTGAGATGGTTCCAGTTTTTGGAGGCTCTCTACATCCTTATTGAGTAATTTCTTGATAAATCTAACCATGGTTTTGCATAAGAAGCTTATCAGTCTACTAGGTCTGTAATTGCCTGGATCTGTGAAAGGTCCTCCCTTATGCAGGGGAATTACTGTAGCTGTTCTCCATTTTCTTGGTACAAAACCAGTATGGAAGATGAGGTTGAACAGTGTTGGTAGGGGAAGGTGGTGGTATTGGTGAAATCATGCTTCATGCTATTTAAAATGCATCCATGGATATTATCAGGACCCACTGATGCAGTATTTTTAGCTTTTGATAGGACTTTTAGGACTTAGTCTTGTGTGATATTGGAGATGAGACAGTTTTGGGTATCTCTTGAGGGACTGATGAAGGAGAGAGAGGACTAAAGTGAGAGCTGAATTTACTGGCCACTAGGTTGGCTATATCTTCAGCCTCAGTGTAGGTAACATCATTCATAAACAGCACAGTGAATTGCTGCGTTGTGCTTTTGAGATTTCAGGCATAATTAAAAAAGGCCTTGTTCATAGGTTCATAGGTAGGTACTAGGCTACCGGCCCAAGGGCCTATGTAAGCCTAGCCAACAAGGTTCCCTGGCTTACGCCACCCAAGAAAGTTATTTTCCTGTGCCACTGTCCAGCAGAGACACAGAAGTGATCCCCGGGGTGTATTTCCTATTTCCCATCCACTCATCAAGATTTTTCTTGAAGAGTGCTAATGAAGAACTTTGCTTGACATAGATGGGTAGCCTGTTCCAGAGTATGGGAAGTCTCTGGGATAGGAATCTATCCCTCCAGCATGTCCTGTTTATTGTGGTGACAAGGTTTAGGTCCCTAGAGCGTGCAGCTCGGAGGGATTGGTATTTCTTTAGGTGTAGCATGTGCAACAGCTCTGGGTTTGACATAGCTTTATATGTTAGGCAGAGATCACCTCTGAGTAGGTGATATGCTACGGAGTAAAGCTGGAGTTTTTTGAGGTGGTCAGTGTAGGGCATTTGTTTGAGTCCAGTAATCCTCTGTCTTTGGCTTGGGTAGCTATTTTAGCCTCAAACTTGGCTTTGATAGATTTTATTACACTCCTGATTTGTTTATTTCAGAGACTTTGGATCTAACTTTCTGAGAATTACTTTTCTTACTTTTGGTCAAAATTCTGTTCCTTTTATTGCAAAGCGTGTTAACATTAGGGTTCCACCATGTAGATTTGTTTCTGTGGTTTTTACATGTGCTTGTTCCTACAGAATACAGCTGCATCTAGAATGTTGATTACATGCTGATATAGTTGTGTTAGTGTTCATTAATGCATTTTCAGTGGAGCTAACTGGGTTTGTTGGGAATTTGAAGCTTGCCAATGTATCACTTAGGAGTAGGTAGTTTGTCTTACAGAAATTTCTAAAGAGACTTTGGATGGAATTTAGGGGCTAATTCTGAAGACATGACAGTAAAATTCAATAGTAACAACCTATTTCTCCTATTTTGATCCTAAATGTTTCTGTTATGAACTATTTAGTTTTATTCACAACTCCATCAACTTTTGCAGAAATGTGGTGCCCAGTGGTGCTCATAATGGTGACACTGAAAACTTTAAAAGATTTTGTACAATTTATGAAGTTCTTATGCAAATTTGACTTTTCAGCACTCAGAACTGTGAATTGCACTACAGCACATATGTGTAACTTAATTTATTGTTGTACCTCAGTTCCTAATCCTGTGGATATGCTATGAAAAGTTCATATACTTGCATACGAACTCTGCTTACTTCTACTTTCTGGCACCAATTGGGTACATGTGAGGCTAGTCTGTAAATGCCCCTGTTTTTTGGCACTAAGCTCAGGATACAAGCTAGACAGAATGATGCCACATACTGGTAGTCTCAGTTTCATACTTATCTTTTCATTCTTAGTTGAACCTGGTATAGAAAGGATGTCCTCTGTGAAAGCTCATAGTCGAGACCCAAAAGGGTTTGAGAAGGATAAAGAAGCATTCCTTACCTGCTGCAGGTATCATATCTGTAAAGATCAGAATCAGCATTCACTGACATTGTCCATTGGTACATAGAATAAAAATAGATATTTAGACTCAGCTGGAGGAAGGGCTAACATCTCTAACTGGCATTCCCTGGTCTAGTGATAATTGTAGGCAGAGGTGTGATGACCTACAGGGACGCAACCAGCAGGACCGGTGAGTGGCAGAGGTTCAGGAGAGGAGTCCAGAGTTCTACTTGTATGCATGACATTTCCATTTCTTTTGCAGTATTAAATGTGAACTATATTTTCTAGGTTTATTAGAAAACTGGAAGTTACTAAGAAATATCTAATGAATGAAGTATCTCATTGTTACTATGCTATGAACTTGAGTATTGCGAAACATCACAGTTACTTTTATATCTTGGAAATTAAGAAACTAATTACTGATTTCTATTTCATTTTTGCTACACTTCAATATGAAGGATTTACTGTTCTTGTTGGTGGTGCTGCTGCTCTATTACCATTTTGATAACTCAGTTCATCTGATGAAATTTTTAGTCAGAAATCTATTTACTCAACATGTAAGCTATGTGTAGCACTAAGAAGGGGCACTGTGGCACCTTTCTGTACGATAGGTGGCATGGTATTCATTGATAATGTACACAGAATTTCCAGAACTTTTCTCAAATTTAGCAAATAATATATTCAGAGACATCATTCACCTCCTGAAAGAGGGGGATGAGGGACTTATTGCACTTTCTATTGGTCATATGGTTTGCTGCAGTGCCAACTGAACTGCTTGTGCCCTTGATCAATGCCATCTTTTTTCAGGTGTGCCAACAGATGAAAACATCAATTAAATAACAATGTAAATTGCATATATTACAAAGGGAACAATAGTGGAAAAAATTAAGTTCTGATTACAAATAACACTATACACTTGTTTTGAATTTCAGCAACACCTGCAAGACTTTGGCCATCATTAAACTGATTACCTTCAAATTGACATAGCAGCAAAGTTTTTCACCATTAACTACATCAATACTCCCAGTAAATCCCCCCAAAGGTATTTATTACATCTGAATTTATCAACTGCAGTAGTTGAAAACTACCTGTAACAATTTCATGTCAGTTGTAATGCATTTCTCCCTTTTTCTAAACACAAGAATAGCATTTTCTATTGCGTGATGGATACTTTAGTTACTAGAAAGATAATAATCAAATATCCTTATTCTTATGGTATAGCAGCTTACTTATGTTTAGAAAGTTACACATTTTTCTTGCTTCTACAATAATTAGGGAGACAAAATGGGGGGATTAACAATGAAAAAATGTACAGGTATATACTCAATCTTCTAACAGACACATGGGTAACAACTGTACAAATTGCAGTGCAGAGTTTAGTAATTGCAGTTAAGAATTTGAAGCATGCTGTACAGACAGTAATCATTCCCAGTGACCCCTTAATTTTTTTGTTTTATGTACACAGCCCCAGATGAGATCTCTGTGAAGATGCACTAGGCTGGTTCCTTGACCCTGGAATTATAAATAAAAATAAATACTTAATCATAAAAAGGAAGCCATGCATTGCTAAGGTTTCATAGTTACAGAAAAAAAATGGCAGGAAATAACAGAATACTTCTGTAAATTAATAGCATACTTGTTGTGTCTTTCGGCTTATCCTGGTTAGGGGTCGCCACAGCGGAACTCCGGTCCACTAATGTTTGGTAGTGGATTTTTACGTGCCGAGTTACCAGCCCTGACGCACAACCTTCAACAAAGGCATGCCCATTCATGCATGCCTCCACACAGAAGACACTCTAGCTGAAAATCAAACGCAACAACGTCTTGCTGTGAGGCAACAACACTACCGCAGCACCACTACTGCGATTAAAATACAGCACTATCAAGTTGTCACTGAGAATACCACAAATACATGTAATGGAATCAGTCATGAATTTCAGAAATGCATATGATTATTTAGTCATAATTAAGGAAATGCAGTATTACAAAGATTTCAAATTTTGGAGTACAAAAGTACTAGGTAAGTACTAGGCTAGCTACCCAGGAGGGCCATTTTAAGCCTAGCCAGTTTCCCAATTTGTGCTTGAATTAACCTATCCCATTTGATTAGAAACTGGCCTTGCTCATCCCATGGTCGATAGTTATATATTACCCCTAAGAAGAATAACTGGAATCATACCATAGATAAGTTTAGGGGACACATGCATGGGATAAAGCATTTTGGAGCTACCTCTGTCCATTTGTAGCACAGGCAGCAGTCCAGGGGTAAATTTTCTTTTCCCCATCCATAGATCCAAGTTGTGCTTGAATATGGACAAGGTTGAATGTTTTAAGTGGATGGGGAGTCAGCAGTATCCTCTGTGAGATATACCTGTCCCTCCAAACCATCCTAATTTTTAAACACCTTTATTGAATTATCACTTGTGACACATACAAAAGTACATTTATATAAAAGGAAATAAACTATATTAACAAGTTTACATTTACAATCATTATATATCACATATATTGTTATATATCATATAATCTAAGTAACATTACATAAATTATTCAGATCCTGTTTTCTCTTAAACCTCATCACTCCTCCAAACCATTTTCTGCATGTACTGTTCTCACAATTGTAATTCTTTTCTATGTAATTTACTCCTACCTTTTTCTAAAGATCCGTTGCTGTTTTTTTTTTCTCTGTTACAATATTCACTGCTACAAGCATAGATGGTTTAGATTTTCATTTCCATTTTCTAGAAATTGCTCTTTTGGCAGCCACCAGAATTAAACTTATCAAAGCCTTATTCTGTCTAGCAATTCTGATCCTGTATCCAAGCTCAAAAAAAAAAAGAAGAATTTCCTTAATTACACTCATTTGCTCACACAGCACTCCTAAAAGAGTACCCTGTTGTGAATTCTTAAACTCTGCCAATTCATTACAGTCCTAAAGCTTATGTTCCCAGTTGCTTTTTTCTTCCCCATCACACCTCTAATATTTGCCATGTATCTGAGGAAAAATTCTTTAGAGTCTGCTTGAGGTATAAAAGTATCTATACAAACAGTTCCAGGCAAAAATCCTAAATCTTCTAGATTTTGTTGCATATTTGGGAGCCATATATATGTCCTCCCTTTGTTTCTTTGTGAATGATATATCTCTCTTCCCAATCTTTTCTGTCCTCTTCTGATCCTATAGTTATTGTGCAACATTTTGCATGCCCTACTAATTATCCGCTTTTAAACAACAGCTTCTTTTCTAGATTTAACTAAAAATTCTTCCAGTGCAGGTCTTTCATTAAAGATTTCTTTATCCCTTTTTCTTTGTCTTATACTCAGATATCAGTCACTGATAGGGATGGCATTCAGTAGCCTGCAATCCAAATGTCTTTTGGGCCTCTTCCTGTTCTATTTCCTTCTCATATTATTTTCTCCAAATACCTTGGTCCCTTTGCTATCTTCCTCCCGTAAATTTCGGCCCCCTCTTATCTACTCTTTGTACACTAATTGCAGTCATCCATATCAGCAAAATCTTCTTTCTCCATTCCTGTGTTGGCTTAGGTCTTAGTATACTTTCTGCTATTTTATGAATGTAATATTCTGAATGACCATCATTATTCTTCTTAAGGATCTGCATCCAAAATCCCATTCTTTCTTTATTTCTCAAATTACCAGCCTGCTTCGTCATCATCCCTTTCCACTTTGATTAGCAGCTTTCTGCCTATGTTATGTATAAGACCCTTAACTGTGTAGCTCTAAAATATCTCTTGAAATCAGGTAATCCTAAACCTCCTTGTTCTATTGAGAGGATCAACTAATCCCACTTGACTCTTGCCCTCTTCCCCTCCCAAATAAAATCTTTCAATTCTTTATTAATTACTAACTACAACTTCTCCTCTGGTTGATACAAATACACCCGACCTGTGTAAACATTTTTACTGCTTGTATCTTGCTATCCATATTCATAGGCAAAAGCTTCCAGTTTCTCAGTTTTTGTATTATCTTTTGTTTAGTCTCTTCCCACATATCCTTAGCTGCTATAACCAAATCCTTTTTAATCCATACTCCTAAATACTTTATTTTATCATGTCCCCTTAAATATGGGTATTGTTGGACCAATTTATATGTGAGTACATAGTTTATAGCTATAGCCTTTGTTTTATCTTTATTAATTTTTTTATCCTGAAATAACATGGAACTGTCTCAGAATATTCCACAACAGTGAGATGTCCTTTTCTGGTTCCATCAGGTATAAAATAGTATCATCTGCAAATAAAGCCAACTGTTCTTGAACACCATACCAGTTATATCCTTCAGTTTCTGAGTCACTTATTTTCTTTGCCAATGGTTCTAAATATTTGGCAAATAACAAAGGGGAAATAGGACACCCCTGTGTAATTCCTCTGTTCAGATACAACGTATTAGAGAAGAATCCTCCTACTTTGAGTTTTGTCTCTGACCCCTCATATATTCTTCTGATTAACCTTGTTATTGTATCAGGAAATGCAAATGCTTCCATCACTCTACTCATAAAATCCCAGTTTACTCTGTTGAATACTTTCTCTGTGTCAAAGCCCACCAATAACAGTGGTATTTTCTTACATTCTGCTTCTCTCTAGATTATCATTGTTCTGATAATGTTGTCAGATGTTTGCCTCCTTTCTACAAAACCGCATTGGTCCATATCTATTAATTTTGGTATCACATTTGCTATTCTTTTAGCCATTATAGATATAAACACTTTATAATCATTGTTTAAGATTGAAATGGACTTATTTTAAGATTGATTAGATGGGTCTTTACAGCCACTGCAGCTTTTTTCCAGGATGTTGGTGCCCCCCTCCTTTTAAAATACTGCTAAACAAAACATTCGAGATCTTTATCACTTTCTTCACTCCTAACTTCCAAACTTCCACCAGAATACCATCTGTTCCTAGAGACTTTCCTGTAGACTGGTTATACATAATCATTTTATCTAATCCCCTTTTGTCTTAATTGTTAGTTGTTCAGCCTCATCTACCTCCAATCTTGGCATATTTAAGTATTTTATAAATATTTTCATTTGTGCTTCTTCATGATTTCTCCACTTCTCTGCTTTATCCAAATTGTTAGGTGGGAAATCACCAGTGTCTCATCTTTACTTCATTACCCTGCATTGTTATGTTAGTAATTATTGGCACAGGATCTAAAATAGTTATTGGATATGTATCACACTTCTCAATTAAATTGACATGTTCCTGTGAAACATAATTATTGTCAAGTCTAGCCCAGTTATTGTACCTTGGGAAATAATATATAGATTCTCAGAGTTCCTGCTACTGAATGCCTGTCTTTCACACCAGATATTTTCATAAATTTCTTCAAAAATCTATCCTCTTTTGTTATATTTTCCCTTCCAACCCTCCCCGATACATCCTCATTGTTTCAAATCAAATTCCAATCCCACATATAAGTATTATTCCTTGCTGAAAGCTGATTATTTCTCCTTAATTTTTTTAAGTCCCAAAATAGCAGTTTTAGGTGGAATATAAATGCATGCCAGTGTAATCCTCATCCCTTGCCAGTATCCCCTTCTTACTACAAATAGGCCATTATTATCTTTTGTTTGTCTCTTCTATCACTATTGGAGTTCATCTAGCAATTAATGTAAGTACTCATCTTTTTCTCTGTCCCTGATATTCTGCAGAATATCCATCCTGATGTACTTTCTTTATCAAATTCACATGCTCAGTTCTTTCCAAATGTGCCTTATGTAGCATTGATATTTGCACTGTTGTATTTCGTAATATAATTATGGGTTCTTTCCTTTTTATCTATACCTGTGAGACCATTCACATTCTAAGATAATATGGAAAGTGTTGCCATTATAGTAAGGAGTCATTATTCCCACCTATATGGCAGCTTTTTTAAAATGTCTACTTAAAGCTTTTGAGATATATGCACCCATTAATATTTGGCAGGTGAATCAATATTGGGACCTATGTCACATTTTGCAAGATTTTTTGTTTTAATAAAAACCCTCAAAAAACACTCCATGAACACCCCATAACATGTTAACTTAATACAAATAGACATACTTTTGTTTATCTTCAGATAATGAAGTTTAACCCTCATAATAGGAACATTTGTGCCAAAGGCCGTAATTAACCTGAAATTGAGGTTATCCATGCTAAAATGCATGTAATTGACTGTGCTTCTACTTACATTAATTGATGTCTGTTATTTGCTTTATTCCTTCTCAGATATGATGATTACATTGGAAAGACGGAAAGATCCTTGAAGCTTAGGATTTACGAACATATCTATAATATCAATAAGATGAACTTGAATAATGCTCTGGCTAGGCACGTGAGTTTGAACCCCACCCATGAATTCCTGTTTTTAGCTATTAACAGGGTAACACAGAGTGATATAGGGGGTCCAACATCACTAAGATTAGAGGAAAAAGAATTAGCCTGGCAGCTCAGGCTCAATGCCCATACACCCCCCCAGGGCTAAATGATACCCTATCTATTAAGTGTATGCTTAAATTAAAATCTTTACTGAGATAATGTATTTATTCTTGCAAACACATTTTTTACATTTATTTATTGATTCCTGATGTTCATTGTTTGGTGGTTTAAATTTCTGTGTGCACGCATATATACATGAGAGTGTATGTATACAGTTTTAATATAAAACATTTTTGATACATATTTTTAATAATTAATATAATTACATATGATGTAACTTGAGTATGATACTGTTTTTAGTGAGTAATAATTTGATCAGCTTATGAGTTACTGTATTTGATGAGTTTTATTTATTTATCATGTTTCACTTTTTGGCTGTTGTTAGTTTAAATGTGGGCAGGGTTTGTCCAATGTGTGTGATGATGTCACGCTTGCACAGTATTTAAACTGTTTATTGTATTTAATGGTTTGTCTGAAGAAGTTTGCTGTATATTAGTAAACGAAAGCGCTTACATTTAATTACTTGTGATTTTGAGCCTTTATTCTTCAATACTGTTTGTGGTTTATTATAGTCATTGTTGTCATAATTACTTGTTTCCACTTAAAATTTATTAGATTAAGCCAAGGGTCTTAAAGTCCAGATATTCACATATGCAAAATTAAGAGAAACCATATCAGCTTGCGGTAAATAAACTGCAAGGATACACCACGAAAAGTTAAAAAATGAATAAATTCTTGCTTTATTCCAACAAACACATGAAATAAAAGTAGGATAAGCGCTTTCGCATGCACTGTGCACGCTTCATCAGATCTATTTAAACTCTAATAAAATGCTTCTTATATAATATATATTGACCAATTGAAAACAAAAATCAATTAAACAAATGCTTAATCAATTAGTCAAAAGCCCTTTCATCAGTCAAGGTTTAAAGCTGAACATAGTTTTCACTAGGCATCTCCAATTTCATACGTTCAGAATAAAAAAACTTGCTTAATAAGTATTTTCTAGCTTCGACGCATGAAGCCATCTAAAGCTGCATTTCGTAAACACCATCAGCTATTAACATTTGAAATGTTTTCTTTAAGAAGAAACGAAACACTTAAAGTTTCAGATCAAAATAAAAACTGTCTATTAAATATTTCTAACCGCATACCTCACTTATCTAAAATGAACCATAACAGCATGATATCAAACATTAAACTATTTCAATTCAATCGCATCAATGTATATAAAATATCTTGTGGTGTCGAGGCATTGTGAAATTGGTATTCATGGCACAATGCATACACGATTCTTTTCATGCATATTACCTGTCATAAAACAAAAGCATGTAGCTTATATCTTGATTTAATATAAATATCCTATTTTTCTTCTAAATATTTTCAAATGCTGTGTATAGACAAGTAATTCGGACAGCATGTCCTATCTGGAATAATTCATACTGCCATATAACCAAATATTCAATACCCCTTGTTTCCCATAACCACTTTTTATAATGATATAAAATACCATAAAATAATCTGGCATTTAACTTACAATTAAAATGTCAAAAAACAAAAATCAAAAAATCAGATATATATTATGTACAAATCATGTCATATAAGACCATGATCTAACTTGTCCTACTATTATTAATTTCTAGCTGTAGTCTATTGTTCATCAGAAAAATGATCTAACTGTATTGATTGATTATGTGCAGTAAAATTGTTAGGGCACTAACAACTAACAACTAATAAAAGCAACCTATGTATATGATGTCCATGAAAACACATAGTGAATCAACAAAAATGAAAATGATAAGTAATAACAAAAATATGACAAAAATACATATATGACACAAAATGTAGTTATGTAATATGATGTTGAATACACCAGCGTGTGGGGCTATGCATGGTGCTAAACTCATTATAGCTGCTAAACATATCACAATATTTTGTCTTTGTTAAAACCATATCAACTCTACATATATTATATGTGTACCTTTGCACCCCACCCCCACTTCAAAAGTCTGTTAAGTTAAACATTCTTTTGTCTCTAGCTTTTTTCTTTTGTTTCGCACTGTAATGTGTACATATCTTAGTACCAAAAAATAAGAAAGAGAAAGTGAAGAAAAAAGGGTATCTGTTTTCTTAAATAACTTAAACACATGCAAGAACAACTAAAATACCTTGCATACTATAAAATATGCAATTTGTTTTGTGAAAAAGTTTCATAGAAAACTGTTTGCTTATTTATTTATTTATTCATTTATTTATTGACATTTGATCACCAGAAAAGTCTGACTGGGTAGAAGCCCATTTTCAGTGGAGGGGAGAAAACTCCAAATTATTACAAAACATTTTAAGAACAATAATTTTACAATCTTCAAAAATAAAACAAAAACATCTGTACTTTAAATAATTATAACAGATTAGACATAACATAAAAACATTGGTTAAAATTGATAAAAGGTATATGACAGTCATTTAATATTTAAAGAAAATTTTAGACAGTTTGTAAAGAAATTAAAGTTAAGTTAGTGTAATACAAATAGGAATTGCAATATGATGTGAGAAGGTCAATGAAAAGCCAATCAGTAAAAACAAAATGAAAACTCCAGCAAAGCTAGAACTTCCACTGAGTGACTTCCCAAACCTCTTGTATCAGAGGCACATGGGATATATGTAAATGACCCTTATGAACATCATTGGAAGTTCTAGCTTTGCTGGAGTTTTCATTTTGCTTTAACTGATTGTTTTTTCAGTGACCTTCTCAGTTATTGTTTTAATTTGTTGTTTGGGATATTTTTGCAGTGACCCTAATGATAACGGACATCAGATGGGTATAACAGCCCTGTGTTTCTTATGCTTAGTCAAACACTCTACATGTGCAGTGCTGATGAGGTCATAACAAGGCTGAAATATGCATATCCACAGCTAGTGGGGTTTGGCTTTATTGGCCTGAAATTGTCCATTAAAATGATGAAACAAGTCATGGGCATTCAGAATTGCCAATTAGCTGAAACACCTGATGTTCATAAGGGTTATTTGCATACATCCCCTGTGCCTCTAATACAAGAGATTTGTGAGGTCACTCAGTGGAAGTTCTAGTTTTGCTGGAGTTTTCATTTTGGTTTTACAATAAGATGTGAGGGAAAAACAGGCTTATGGTATATTTAGAGAGAAAATCAGGGAAGAGTATTATTTATTTATTTATTGCATTTGTTTATCGGAATACATCCACTGGGCCTAAAAGAGCCCATTTTCAGTGGAGGCCCGGGGAGAAAAGCTCCAATGAGATACAGAAAAAATATAAACATTAATTAGTACAGAAGCTGAAACAGTGTTACAGATAGTAAATATAGTAACATATACAGAATATATACATAAAAGCAGGAATCTAGTTTGTTTGATTACAGTAATATATACAGAAAATATACATTAAAGCAGAATTCAATGAATTCAATCAGATTGATATAAACAGAGATCAGTATTATTGTACCAGAATCAACAAGTGAAGATAAAAATAAATATGGAGAAAATATCATCAGTCACTAGTAGCAAAAGACATAGGGGTTTAGTAATCATATAAGGAGAGTGAAGCGGTTAGGTTATAGAGCAGGACCATAGCCAGGAAGAGTTGAGATGATTTTTCAGCATTTGAAGGTGGTGGTGCTGCCTTTGTTTCTTATAGAAGGCGGAAGTGAGTTCCATAGTTTGGCGATGATGAAGGCATAGAGGAGTTGACCAGCAGGTAAGGTGGGCTTATCTACTTTTAGAAGTAGATGATTTTCAGATCTTAGATGTCTGCTGGAATGGTATTTGGCAAGTAGAGTTGAGAGAGCAAGACAGTCTGTGGGTCGGTAGATTATTTTGTGCACAGTAGTTAGTTGGGTGAATGAGAGATGGTGGGGGAGTTCCAGCCACCCTAATTGTTTCAGTGACTTACAATGGTGGAATGAGAATGTGGCCTTGGTGGCAAATTTTGCTATTCTGTTGTAACACATATCAAGTTTGGATTTTGTAGAATTTTGGATATTAGTGAGGAGAGGGGCACCATAAAGGAGAGAGGGTAATAAAAAGGTAGTTGCAAGGGTTTGTCTAGTAGAGAAGCTAAGATAGTGTTAGTGCCTGTAGAGCATACCAAGCTTTTGGTGTGTTTTTTGATGTTATTGTTTATGTATAGGTCAAAGTTAAGGTTTTTGTCTATAATAATACCTAGTAATTTAGTGTGTGGGACAACTTCTATAGTGGTATTGTCTTGGGCTTGTATAGTGAAGAGTTTTTTATCAAATGGAGTGGTTTTCCTAGGAGCAAAAATTACTATTTTTTTTTTGATTTAGGGCAAGATGATTGTTAAACATCCAAGATTCAGTAGATGTGAGGGCATTCTGTGTAATTTGCTGGAGTTCAGAGCTGGAATTTGCAGTGCATATTATTGTAGAGTCATCAGCATACTGGATTACTGAGCATTGTGGGAGAGTGGTGTGAAAGTTGTTAATAAAGATGCTAAATAAGAGAGGACCAAGTATTGAGCCTTGGGGTACCCCTGTGGATGTACTGAGGAAGGGAGAGTAAGACTGTTGCCATTTGGTGGATTGTTGCCTATTGGATAGATAGCTGTTGTACCATTGTAGGGTAGGGGGAGAAATATGGAGGGTGGGTAGTTTAGAGAGTAGGATAGTGTGGGAAATGGTATCAAAAGCTTTGGAGAGGTCAAGGAAAACTGAAGCAATTATTTTACCAGAATCCCGTGCCCGGTTAACTGCATCAAGGAAGGATAGGAGGGCGGTAGTGGTGCTGTGTCCTTGTCTGAAACCATGCTGAGTGGGTGATAAAATTTGATTTTCATGCAGGTGGTTGAGGAGTTGGGCATGGATGCATTTTTCCAGTATTTTAGAGAGGGGTGAGAGAAAACTTTGTAGTGTCTGTGTTGGTGCCACCTTTGTGTAAGGGAAGAATTAATGCTTTTTTCCAGATGTCTGGAACAAGGGATTCTTTAATTGATCTGTTAATGAGTATGCTGATGGGATAAGCTATAGAGTTTGCTGCTAGCTGCAGGAAGTGTGATTAGATAGCAGTAAGGAAGTAAGTGAAGAAGGGAGATTAAGGTAGTATAATGAATGAAAAGGTACTTGTTCACATTTAAGGATATAGTTTATCCTGGATTTGAACAAGAACAGAGCCAGATTTTAGCTAGGAAGTCTTTCAGAATAGTTTTGAAAGATGGGCGGGAGGGTATAGACCTGATGGATATGGGTAAGGAGTTCCAGGCCTTAGCAACCTTTTATGAGGACAATGCCCAGCAGTATTAAGAAACTGTTTTACTTACAGTTACCTTTTTCCTTCTTCTTTCACTCTCCTCAGAGGCCTTCCAAACATTAATGACATGAAGTGAGGCAAATACTTTTCAGTTCGTCATATGATTAACTAAATCAACAAAACTCCCCTCCTTCCACTTATTCTTATACAGCTGTATTAACACATGCAATTTATGCTTTGCAGTCCCACATTTATTCTCTAATTTCCATCCTTCTGGTCTACTTCTTTTTCATTTCCATCTCCCAAATCCAGATTCTGGTTCAATTCCACAGTACTCCCAATTCTTCTGGTCAACTCCTGTGCTTTTCTATGCATCTCAAGAATGTTCCTTTGGAGCAGTACAAAAGGTTTCACTGGCAAAATCTCTGTATGTTTTCTTATCAGAAGAATAAGCAGAATCCCCTTTTGTCTGATGCTCATTTTATTTTTGGACACACTTTTGCATTTCCTCCTTAGCCTGTTATGCATCAAAACATGACTTTGATCCTCAGGGAATAAATATTCTGAAGACAGCTGAATACAACATCTTGAATCTCACTCCTGCCTGTCAACATTTCCTGATTACCAGAATAAATTTGCTTCTCTTCCACCTGGTGTACAGAGAATAGTCATTTTCCACAAACACTCTACTATCTCCAACTTTTTAACACTTTGCCCTTTTGCCACATAAGGGTCTTGGCTGCTTTCTCATGGCCAGATGTGGAGCATACCCACTGTGTGCCCTTTTAATTAACATTTTCTGCTGTGAAATACCACTCCAGTTGCTTATTTGTGCCTTCATAAAATACAGTCTATTCCTTCTAGTTTCTCTAGTACAGCAGAAAATCTCAGATTTTCCCTACATACTCTGTCCTCTAATTCTACCATGTTCTTGAGCAGTCTCATATTCAGCCACTCCTTTCTTCATTTTGACCTCTACTTTTGCAATTCTCTGTTTAGAGCTTCTTCTATTTTTCCAGCCTCTTGTTATTTGAGTTGATATACTGCTTCAGTTTTTCATTTATTTTAATCAGCTCTGAGCACATTTGACTTATTTCCAAGCCATGTTTTGCACCAAAGCTGGAGCTCAAACTGCTTTATGCTGAACAGCTGCAGGATTTTTCCCAGACAGTGGGCCAGATTCAGGAAGCCTCCGTGTAAGAGTTATAACTCTTACACGGAGGCTGCAGTTAAACTGTGTGATGTCAGCATGTCATGCATATGCATGAGGTGCATGAGGCATGCTGAATCACACTAGTAACTCTTACACGGTCCATGTAAGAGAGTAGGGGGCGTATCTGTAGGCTAAGCTCTGCAAGTGGACACGCCCCCGGAAGACTAGAATGGCTGAAAGTAAACAGCCACGAGAAAGGCCATGAAAATGTGAATAAACACACTATACAACACATGCCCCGACTGGCCATCAGTGTATAAAGTGAAGAGATGTCATAAAATTAAATTAAAACCTTTTTTTTGTTAAACCCGTAAATGTTTGCTACTGTGTGCTGGGTGTGCTACTAGCGCAATCACAGTTAGCAGTCAGTGGAAAAGGATATAAGAACTAAATATGCAAAGTAAGCCAAGAAATAATAGCTTAGCGGTAGAGTAGCTGCCCTAAGAGTAGGCAGGCAGGGTTCGAGCCCCTACAACAACCTTTTTTTTTTTTGTAAATAAGCACTAAAAAGCCCCCTGACAGTATTGTACAAATGTAAATGTATTCCCTTTTGTAAAATGGAATGAAATAGAGCATATATTTTGAAGTAACATAAGAATAAAAATAGTCAGAAATGTACTGATAGCTAAGCTGCCGTGAGACAGAGTGCCCGTAGCTGAGTAGTTTTTAAAAAGCTGCAAACTGCGTGCCCGTTGCCAAGCAGCGGGTAAACAGGCTGAAACTGTATGCAATTAGCTGAACATGTGTGTCACTAGCCAATTAAGATTTATCCCAGCGCACACCGTTTGCGCGCCGCTCCCACAGGCTAACTGCCAGTGCGCATGCGTTACCTCCGCGCAAACGAGCGCAGAACAGGTTTAAAGTGCTTAAAAGTGCCTTTATGGCACTTTGATTGACAGGTCCTGTACTCACTTTGAAAGTTTGCTAAGAAAAATAAATTCCCACTGTCAGTCTCGAACCCAGGACCTTGGTAACATTAGTCTGTATGACCTACCACTAAGCCATGCCTGCTTTACAAGAACACACTGCTAAAATAAATATAACATTTAATAATAGGAATCAGTATAAAGGCAATATAGGAGATGTACTATCCAAAGCATGTCAGGTAGAGTTGTAATGGCCAAATTACTGGATTCCCATACTAGTTCAGTGTGAACAGGAACAGCCCTGCTACCTGTTAGCTTGTACATAATAATGTAAGGTAATGAACATATCTGAAGGTATGTATATCTACACATACATATATATAAATATATATTAATACATATGAAATATAGTTGTAGGTCTCAGTAGCCATACACACTCACTACAGGAAACAGTGAAGATATATGCAGCAACCAGAATCTGCAACACAGCCTGGCTCCTGTGAGACCTACTAAGCCCTTTAACTGCTTAAAGGTGCCTCCAGCACTGTGATTGATAGGCCCTATACTCAACTCAAAAAGCAGAATATGAGCATACTGGTAGGCCCTACCACAAGACCATTGTAACACTAGTCTGTATGACCTACCACTAAGACATGACTCTCATACAGGAATATAGTGCTGAATACGTGGAACATGTAATAGTAGGAATGAAGATAAAGGCAATATAGTATGTCTACTACCCAAAGCATGTCAGGCAGACTTTTATAGTCACAATTACTGGGTTCCCATACTAGTGTAGTGTTAACAGAAACAGCCCTGCTAATTGTTAGCTTGTACCCAATAATGTCAGCTAATGTACATATATGAAAGTATGTATATGTACACAGATATATATATATATTTATATAGCAATACATATGACATATAGTTGTAGGTGTCAGTATGCATACACACTCACTACAGGAACAGGCAAGATAAATGCAGCAACCTGAATCTACAACACAGCATGAAGCATGGGAGATGTACTAACCTTCACACTCACAGAACACTGTCAACAGCATACCAGCATGGTCCACGCCCTAAAATCTGAAAGGGCAACGCCTATCTCACATACCCTTTTATAGCAGTGTCCTGAAATCACAGTGAGACATGCAATCAGTACACACCCAGCTGCTTGCAATTAGCAAATGCTGCCTTACAATTGGTGCAGAGGCCATCACATGGACCTATGCAGATACCTACAAAAGCTTTGAGTTCCCACACTACACTCACGCAATACATTCATTGCACAAACACTACGGATAAAGAGAGAGAGAGAGAGAGAGACAGAGAAAACAACCAAACAACAAAAAAAGAAAACAAATATTAGGACTGCCAGCAGCAAAATCAGCAGCAAGCAGCAAGGAGCAAGCAGCAAGCACCACCACTGGCACAGCAACAGCTGCCACAAACACAGGTAATGCAAAGTAGCAGGTTAATCCTGTGTATACTGTGACACCTCCAAATTAATCATAGTTCACTATCTATAGGTATGTGCATGAGATAGGTTGTGTGTAGATAGTCATGAAATATAAACATATGTAATATTGTTGTACATGTGGGCCATAACTAACACTTCCATAGCTTAGAACACAAGGCCAGTTGTGCATATGATGCAGTAGTTCCCAGGGTCAGTAGAGGTTCCTCCTCATTGGTGTGGGACCACTGTGTATGTATGGCACTGTTCAGGTACATATCCTGTAGTATGGCCAGGGATTAATATCAGTCTGTCATGTGGTGTTATGTCCTCCAGGGGTGAATGTAGCACACATCCAGGGATACCATTTCGTAACAGTGATGATATGTGTTCTGCAATGATGAGGGTGGCTCTCACCTGGACATGTGAGAGGATAGGGAGGTTACAGTCATCTGGGATAACTAATAACACGTGTACGACAATGGGGGTACCTGCACCTAAACTGTCTGCAACAATGTTGCCAATATCTGTGCATTTGGTGAATGTGAAGCCACTTAACACTGCAGACAACAGATCTCCCAGTTGGCAAAAGGCAGTTAACCCTCCCAGCATAGTGCACACACATAAACCACACTCATACATTCCCTTTGCAGGATTCAAACCCCCACCTAACTACGTTATGACACTGAAGAAAGACACATTAGCAGAGCGCTATGCCAATTACTGGAGGACTTTACTACAGGTGATATAGTTATACAGTCCTGACATCATCACTGTTTCAAAGGGGATCTGCATCCTGTACAATACTGTCACGGTTGCTAATAGGGACATTTCCCACACACACACATCGATGTGTTGGAGGTTTGCATATGTGGGATCCAGAACACCAGTGTGATTACTATATGGTTTGATTGCAACAATGAGGGATATACTCCCAGTGGTGAGCAGTTTGTACTCATGTTTGTAAAGATCAGCTCTAGTATATCTGCCCCTCCTGTGGGAAGGTTGGTTACCTGTTCCATAGCCAAAGAATGTCTGATCAATGGGAACCTTAGAGCTTGGGTATTGTGGCTTGTGTAATGTTCACAGTCTATGTTTGGGTAGCTGGCATCACCCAGTATGATGGTGTTTGCAGAGTAATCTAAACTCTTCTGTGTCAGCATGAAGGCTGTGTGGGAGACCTGAGTTTGAGAGGGTGCTGTAAGAGCTCCTCTGTGTCTCTTTCCATGTGGTCCAGGGAGGTACGTCCCAACAGGTAGCTGACTGTGACCCTCCCCTTGCTCTGTCTGGAGGGCGGCACGTCTGTCAACAGCTCATGTCAAGCAAGTGCACACCCTCATAAATGATGTGGAAACCTTCAAAGGCCCAAGGCCTGTTGAAAATATGGACCAGACTGCAGATACCTGTATAGAGGCATTCTGTGGACACATTCAGGAATGCATGGATCATGAAGCCACATATGAAAGCATGACCCAATTCTCCAAAGGCAGATGTCCTGGGCGGACACCAGCCATAAACACACTATACAATAGAAGGATGGCGCCACTACATGATACAACAACCTCCCAAAATGTGAAGGCACCACTGATGAGTATTGGAAGACAACTACAGGCACCCATATGATTGTCTAAGGCCATCTTTGAGAGAGGATTCCACAAGCCACTGAGGATAATCACAAGGCTGCCTGTAGTTATGTTAGTAACCTGGGTGGTACTACCCAGATATGCTCAGAGGTAATACAATATGTCACACAAAATATAAAACACACAGACATTGCCATCATCCTAGTGGACAGGTTCAATGCTGCCTTCTCTCCCCACCACACCAAAAGGGAACATATGTCTCGCATCACAGTGCTTCCCCCCCCTGACATCACAGATGCTCAGGTAAGAGATGCCCTTCCCAAAGCAATAAACACTGCATCAATGGGACCAGACAGTGTCCCAGGCTGTGTCCTACATGAACCACAAGAAGAGCTACACCCAGACATAACACCACTGTTCAATCCCAGCCTTAATATATGATATGTGGCCAGAGAGTGGCATACAGCAACAGTGGTCCCTCAACATGCAGGTGGTGCCCACGGATCCTGGACACTACTCTGCCCATATGTCTGACTAGCTTTGTCTGCAAAGCTATGGCAAGAATCATCAAGAACCTCACATATCTAGATATTGTGGACCTACAGACATGTCACCATACACAGTTTGGCTTTGTCAATGGCAAATCCTGCCTATCAAACCTGTTTGCTTTGTTTGAAACAGTCACCAAGGCCACTGTCAAGGGGTAGGAGGTCCACACAGCCTACCTGGACCTTGCATAAGCCTTGGATACAATACCCCACTTGTGCATTCTAGGGAAGCTCACCAGTGTACATATTAACCCCTATGTCACTATGGGTATTGCACAGTGGCTCAAGGGCAGAACACACATGGTAGAATTGCTGGAGCCACGTCAGCCTCCAACCTGGTACAAGTGGTGTCCCACAAGGCAAAGCCCTAGGGGCTGTCATGTTCATTATGTATTTGTCATAGGTACAGGCCAACATGGAAGTACTGTGGCTCAGCAAGTCACAGGTGACTGCAGACTGAACACCATAATCAACTCAACAGCTAACATATGCATCCTCCAAAAGGGACTCTTGAAAACACACGACTTGTGCCACAGCCATGGCCTCAACGTGAATGACAGAAAGAGTATAGTCATCCCTTTTGTCAAACACTAAATGACCACAATGTACCACATATGTGTTAATCCAGTAAGTGCAGACCAAGGAATTATGGACCTTGGGGTACGCAGGTTGATAGCATTCTACCATTTGACAACAACATGGACAAAGTGGTTAGGTAAGCATGTGATATGGGCCACATCATCATGGGATCCACATGTAGGCCAGGGAGGACATTGTGCCCCTTTACTCATCCCTCATCATGCCCATAATTGAGTATGATGAACCTGTCGGCATGCACCTTACCAGACACCTGCAGCAACTGGGGCTACCACATATGTACCTCGACAAGGGGATCAAAGTGCTCAAACAGATGCCACATACTGACTGGTTAAAGTAGCAGCAGCTGTACTCAGTGACATAATGCCTCTTCATAGGCAATCTGTGCCTGACATAGAAGGCCAGGTCATACCCTCACGTAATGGCCATGCTGCATCTCAGAATATCCAGATCCCACCAGGATACACGCTGGAAATACTTGAACTTCAGGAGTGATATACATAGGACATGGTGGAGGGGCACATTCACAACTCAGAGGCACCCTTCATTCCTGATTATTATCCCAATAGAGGTTAGGTGTACTGACTCAGTGACTATCTTCAAGAGCGATATTAATGACTGGATGTGACATTGTAGGGTTACCCTGGGTATCACTTATGTGTCACTGTGAGAAAGAGGCACAGTATACTAACCTTGGAAAAGGGCATAGCAAGACAGATTCACAATGCATGTTGAAAGGCACGCACATTCTGGCTAGGTGGATACATGCCCTGGGCAGATATCCCTGTACCTATATATATATATAGACCTATATATATAGACCTATGTCTCTTTTTCACCATTGGCCCTATGTGCTGTCAATCACCAATGTAATCTCAATACTACGGTAGCATGTGCAAAGGTCAGTTGTCAGTCACCTCCATGGTACAGTTGTGGAATATGTGTGTCATGTAGTAATGTCACAGCTGCCACATGTACACAGTCAACCCTATCCCCTACCCATTGATGTACATCACATGTATGAGATGGAAACACATGGCCAAACTGTAACAACAACATACAAGTCAGTCAGATGCATGGACACATATGACTCAGTCATTGTCCATGCCACCACAGCTGATGTGGGATGTCGCTCACTGGGATACGTGATAGGGAACATGGAAGGGATCACTGAGCAAGTGACACAGGCTGGTAGACCCCTGACCTTGGTTGGCATCAGACCCTCACCAGGGATTCCGACAAATTACTGAATGTTAATGAATAAGTGTATCTACAACACCCTAGCTGAATGGTTCTTAGCATGCAGTCACTGCATTGCTATGGAATACTGTCTTACCACTCCCACAACAGGTGAGAACATGCAGCTCCTGTACATTAACAACATGTAGACTTTATGCCCCAGACCAGGTGTGCATCCCTCACTACTAGGCTGATAGCATCTACATCTCACACTGTATATACACATCCCACATGCAGCATCTGCACAGAAGACCACGGTCATAATGTTACCCTGTGCAAATACCATGTATTCACATGTGGCAGGCATCACACATGGTAACTATTGAAAGTCTCAGGTACATATGTGTATTTGGCACACACATACATCATGTGTTCATTGCCATAACCCGTGTAATCAATGTCATGCATTATTGTGAGGGACAACCCACACACATGGGCATTCTGTGTGTGCACAACACACATGACATGTCTGTAATCAAAAGCCATACATAATTGTGATATCATTTAGAAATGGGTATGTGCATCCTGTAGTGTGTTTTCCCAGTTGCCAAAAGGGATATATCAATCATACACACTTACCCCCCTTCACACACACTTGCCACCTGCTGGATTCAAACCCCTACCTAACTATGTTTTGACAATAGAGACGGACGCATTAGCACAGCGCGCTATTCGCATTACTGGGGAATGTCCTTTCCCCTGATATACTTATAGGGTGCTGACATCATCAGAGTTTAGAAAGTGGAATGATCATCCTGTGGTGTGTTTTCCCAGTTGCCAAAAGGGATGTTTCTTTCATACACACTTACCCCCCTTCACACACACTTGCCACCTGCTGGATTCAAACCCCTACTTAACTATGTTATGACATTAGAGACGGACGCATTAGTATAGCGCGCTATTTGCATTACTGGGGAATGTCCTTTCCCCTGATATACTTATAGGGTGCTGACATCATCAGAGTTTAGAAAGTGGAATGATCATCCTGTGGTGTGTTTTCCCAGTTGCCAAAAGGGATGTTTCTTTCATACACACTTACCCCCTTCACACACACTTGCCACCTGCTGGATTCAAACCCCTACCTAACTCTGTTATGACACTAGAGACGGACGCATTAGCACAGCGCGCTATTCGCATTACTAAGGAATGTCCTTTCCCCTGATATACTTATAGGGTGCTGACATCATCAGAGTTTAGAAAGTGGAATGATCATCCTGTGGTGTGTTTTCCCAGTTGCCAAAAGGGATGTTTCTTTCATACACACTTACACTTACCCCCTTCACACACACTTGCCACCTGCTGGATTCAAACCCCTACCTAACTATGTTATGACACTAGAGATGGACGCATTAGCGCAGCACGCTATTCGGATTACTGAGAGAATCCTTTTCTCCAATATACTTATAGGGTGCTTACATGATCAGTGTCTAGAAAGGGGGATGAGCATCCTCTGGTGTGCTGTCACATTTGCTAGGGGTAACATTTGGACCAAGTGTGTGAGCATGCCCAGTTCAGCCTTCCTGTGGCATGTTGTGTGAAAGATGTCTCATTTATCTAAGTGTGTGAGCATGCCCAGTGTGGGCTTTACATATGTTGAACTCTGCAGCCCATCACATTTGTGGATGAGTGTGACCTTCAACAAATACCTCCAGTTTATGGTTGTGTGTTCTGTGCCATGTTGTGTAGTTAATGTCCGAATGCTTTTTGTGTGAACAAAACTGGGAGTACACTGTGCCTGCAGGTTTTGCATGGGATACTTTGCACACAATTGTCAACATCCGTTCATACTGACCTAACACTGTAGCACTGTCTAGTGTAGTGTTTCAGTACTTTCACTGTGGTGGTCAGTATCCTGGGCTTTAGTCCTATCACTGATTTACATTTTCATAGTGTGCACAACAGGCTGGTTAGGGTCCAGTTGTGCACATCTGCACAAAGGCAGTGCCTCTACAGACCCTGTTAATTGCTGCCCCATAAGCTTAACAAGTGTAGTCTGCAAATCTATGGAGAGGATCATAATTGAGCTCATAAACAAAGATATAGGGGACATGCAGACATTGTACCCATCCCATTTTGGCTTGGTCAGGGGCAGATCATGCCTTTTGTACTGTGTTGACATCTTCAAATTGGTCACTTAGGCCATTGTTGGGGAAAGGCAGTCCATACAGCCTACCTTGGCCTTGCTAACACTTTCAACACAATACCCCACTCAGGTATTGTGGAAAGCCCTAACAACTGAAATGTAAACCCATATGTCACAAGATGGGTTGCAAACTGGCTTAAGGACGGGACCCACAGGGTTAGAGTTGCTGGCACTATGTTAGACTCCAGGCTGGTCACAGGTGGTGTCACACAGGGCTCAGTCCTTGGCCACCATTGTTTGTCATGTACTTCCCAGGAGTACAGGCCAACATGGGAGGACTTTGGATGACAATGTTAGCAGATGACTGCACACTGGGCACCATAGTGGACAGTGCATCACACACAGATATCCTTCAGAAGGGACTCACAGTAACTGATAGCTGGTGCCAGGGCCATGGCCTGAAGTCAGAGTGCACAACATGTGTAGACATACTCTTCAGGAAAAGCAAGGTGACCCCAAGCTACCATATAGGTGTCAATCCTCTAAGCACAGAGGAGGTTATCATGGACCTGGGGACCCAGGTTGACAGTCGCCATTCTTCTGAGACTCACATTGCTAAAGTGGCTAGGAAGACCTTCTACATTGCCCACCTGATAAGGATGGGATTCACATCCAGATCTAGTGGGTCATTGTTCCCTGTACTCTTCAGTTATCAGACCGGTGATCGAGTCAAATGCCCTATTCTGGCTGTATCTCACCCAACATCTGCAGCAATTGGAGACACCCTGACTGTGCCCCACCTAAAGGATCAAGGAACCACAACAGCTGTCATATGCTGCCAGATTGAAGACACTCACACTCTATTCACTCACATACCGTCTGCTTAGAGGTGACATGTGCCTGACATGCGAGGCCATGTCCAAACAGAGATTAATGGACATGCTCCACCTCAGACTCAGAAGATCCACCTGAACCACTAGTGCAGGTGACTGACACCTTAGCAGGGATGTATGTTGGACATGTTGGAGGGATGGAGTTATCACTCGGAGACTCCCTATGCTGTGGAATACAATCCTGGTCCATTTGAGGCAGAGCACCTTGCTGGCTGTGTTCAAGAGGTATCTTGACCTAATGCTAGTCGGAGAATGTGTTTGTCCATCAACACATTGTAAGCGTAGTTTGACATGTCATATGTCTTGTTTAGTATACTGTGCCTCTGTCTACCTGTGACATAACATTGATACCCAGGGTAAACCTCCCATCTCCCATCCACTCATTAGGATTCCTGTTGAGGGGACTCAACCAGTGTCTTTATGGACAACCTGTACTGGTAGTTTACTCATGTGTGGGGTGGCTTCTGTGTTTTGGATAATGCAGTACAGCCTGTCCTATATATGTCAGTGCTGGGGTTCAGGTCCCTCATGTGCATAGCTCCCTGCCATTCAGATTGTACAAGGTGCAGCATGTGCATTGATTCCAGCTTGGACATGGCTTTCTACATCAGGCACAGCTTGCATCTGGGTGGACAGCATGGCAGTGTGTGGAGCTGCACTCTGTTTAATCAGACTACACATTACATGTGTTCCAGCTCTGTCATACTCCTGGTGAGGTACTGTTGTGGACTTTACAGGTGCTGGATGTGTGTGCATGAGGTACACCCACAGGGGCTGTTGTGGTCATTTCTACTGCTGATGAAAGATAACTGCAAAACCAGAATGACCTCCCCTTAGCTAGATGTCAGACAGCATGGACCATACAATCACAACTGGAAACAGGACCCTCTCCACAAAGGGAAAGTGTCCTGTCTGGTGGACCCCAGCCATAAACAAACTGTATGACAGATGAGGGTTACTAATGCAAGACAGAGCTACATCTCCAAAAGGGAAGACAGCTGAGATCAGCACTAGTAGAAAGCTACATTATCTCATAAAGACATGCAAGGTCAACTTGGGGACATAAATCACCAAAGACAATGAAGGTAACCACACTGCTTTCTTCAGTTATGTCAGACACCTGGTTGTGAACCCTCGGATATGCTCAGAGTTGGTACACAACAACATATATTCCAGTGACCTGACAGATATTGGCAACATTCCGGCGGACAGCTTCAGTGCGATGTACCCACTCCCTCACCCCCAAAACAAGATAGTTATCACTGCTGTATGTAACCTCACTGTCATCTTGGATGTCCATGTGAGAGCCACACTCAGCAAAGACAAGTACACAGCATCCATGGGACCTGCTGGTATCTCCAGTTGCATGCTATGTGAACTCCAGAAGGGGCTGGACCCATATATACAACTGCTAGTTAACCTTAGTCTTGCTACAGGATATGTACCTGAACACTGGCATACGGCAACAGTGGTCCCACTCCACAAGGGAGATGCCTCCACAGACCATGGCAACTACCACCACACAGGCTTAACCAGCCTTGTCTGCAAAGATATGGGAGGAGTCATGGAGCTCTTACACAGACACATTACTGACCTACAGACCCTTGTTCCCACCTAGTTCAGCTTTGTACAGGGCAGATCCTGCCTTTTGCACCTTTGCACCCGAAAAGTACCTACCATGAAGATCAGGGTTCTTCAACACATGTCATATGCTTCCGGAATAGAGGAAGTCCAGCTTTGTTCAGTGTCATACCGCATACTTACAGGTGACCTATGCCTGACATACAAGACCATGTCCAATCAGGATTTGGTAGACATGCTCCACTGCAAGCAATCCAAATCCACCAGAGCCATGAAAGCTGAGTATTTGAACCTCACCACATACATGTATAGGACATGCTGGAGGGACAGAGCCATAACTCAGAGGCATCTCACACTCTAGCAGAGTATCCCAGTTCATGTTTGACAGAGTCCCTCACTGACTCTCTTCAGGAGACATCTGGACAACTGCATATGAGACGGAGGCACAGACTAGACAGAGACACAGTCATGTTATTCAATTACGTAAGGGGTCATAATGTGTCACTACTAAGTCAGAGGCACAATATTCAGAATCTATTCTGTACACTTATTACCACTATAAGGGGTGGCAATAGCCACATCACTATGGCTAGGCTTATACATGCACTAGGGCAGATAGCCTAGTATGAACCTGTGAACATAGGCCTGGGGCAGTTCCTGCTATTAGGACAGTGGTCTGCAGCAAGCTATATAGTAGTAGTCGGTTTTAGCCATTGGTTTTGACCATGGCTATTCCATGTTGCTTCTTGTTGTGGTACAAACATGGGTGTGTGGTTATCCATGCTATTTATTGCTAGTCACCCTCATTTTGTATCTTGTTCCATGTTTTTGCACATGTACATCACTGTATGACGTGCAGCTGTTTCCACAGGGTCATATGCGTGGATATGGATGTTAGTTGGGGTCCTCAGGTGTGCATATTGTACATGATATTACATTACTTAACACATGGCATTCATGCCTCAGGTGGTGCTGCAGGGCCACCTCTGTCGGATACACATACTACACTCCCTGTACGTTTGGAAGCAGGTTGTGTCATGTTAGGCATCCCTGTTACTGTATGAGTGAGTCAGAGCGGTATCAGTCCCAGTGTTCCTACTGACCAAGCATATGTGCTATGCGTTGCCTCTTTGCCAAGGCCAGGTCATACTGGGCACGCCTCCTTCTTCATTCATGCTAACGAGTGCAGACCTGGTTTAGTGCTTAAAAGTGCCTTTATGGCACTTTGATTGACAGGTCTTGTACTCATTTTGAAAGTCTGGAGACAAAAATAAATTCCCACTGCCAGTCTCGAACCCAGGACCTTGGTAACATTAGTCTGTATGACCTACCACTAAGCCATGACAGCCATACAAAATCACTCTGCTAAAATAAATATAACAGTCAATAGTAGGAATTAGTATAAAGGCAATATAGGAGATGTACCATCCAAAGCATGTGAGGTAAAGTTTTAATGGCCAAATCACTGGATTCCCATACTAACCTTCACACTCACAGAACACTGTCAACAGCATACCAGCATGGTCCACGCCCTACAATCTGAAAGGGCAACGCCTATCTCACATACCTTTTATAGCAGTGTCCTGAAATCACAGTGAGACATGCAATCAACACACACCTGGCTGCATGCAATTAGCAAATGCTGCCTTACAATTGGTGCAGGGGCCATCACATGGACCTATGCAGATACCTACAAAAGTATTCAGTACCCACACTCCACTCATGCAATACAGTCATTGCACAAACCTAATGAGAAAGAGAGAGAGAGAGAGACAGAGAGAGAAGAGAAAATATACAGACAGCCAGCAGCAAAACCATGAGTAGCAAACAGCAAGCAGCAAGCAAGCACCACTGACACAGCAACAGCTGCCACAAACACAGGTAATGCAAAGTAGCAGGTTAATACTGTGTTTACTGTGACACCTCCAAATGTATCATAGTTCACTATCTATAGCTCTGTCCATGAGATAGGTTTTGTGTGCATAGTCCTGAAATATATACATATGTAATATTGCTGTACATGTTGCCCATACGTGAAACTTCCGTAGCTTAGAACAGAAGGCCAGTTGTGCATATGATGCAGTAGATACCAGGGTCAGTAGAGGTTACTCCTCATTGGTGTGGGACCACTGTGTCTGTATGGCACTCTTCAGGTACACATCCTGTAGTATGGCCAGGGAGTAGTATTAGTCTGTAATGTGGTGCCATGTCCTCCAGGGGTGAATGTAGCACACATCCAGGGATACCATTCTGTAACAGTGATGCTATGTGTCCTGCAATGTTGAGGGTGGCCCTCACCTGGACATGTGAGAGGATAGGGAGGTTACAGTCATCTGTGATAACTAATTCCACTTGTGTAGGAGAATGGGGGATATCTGCACCTAAGCTGTCTGCAACAATATTGCCAATATCTCAAACATGTTTTCCATACGGAAATGCACACACAGTAACATCCCACATCCACACACTTGCCACATTCAGGCTTCAAAACACTATCTAGGTATATTCTGGTACATCTGCATGTTACAGTAGCATGTAGCACTATACTGAGTAGTGGCAGTTGTCTGTTGCCATGTTGTTTGGATAGAGTAAAAGGAGCATTTGTTTATCCTACTTTGTTTTGTGGACATTAGTTGAAGTGTAACCTTACATGCATCATTGGTACCAACACCTTCTGTGTTGTTGTTCTGTTTGTACAGGGTGCTGTCAACATCACTGTTTGTTAAGGGAAATGTGCACCCTGCAGTGCATAGCCCCATTTGGCAAAAGAGACATCCCACCCCCACCATTGTGCACACACACCAACCCCACCCACAGTAAAATGCATACTTTCCATTTGCAAGATCCAAACCCCTACCTAGATGTGTTATGATTCTAAAGGCAGACACATTAGCAGAGTGTGCTATTTGCATTAGTAGGAGCAATCTTTTCCAATGCTGTACTTAGAGGGTGCTGACATCATCTGTGTTTACGAAGAGGGATGTGCACCCTGTAGTGTGTTCTCCCAGTTGGCAAAAGGCACTTTCCCTCCACAGCGTTATGCACACACACAAACCCCACTCATACTAACACACATACATTCCCTTTGCAGGATTCAAACCCCTACCTAACTATGTTATGACACTAGAGACGGACGTATTAGCAGAGCGCGCTATTCGCATTACTGGGAGATTTCATTTCAGTTGATCTACTTATAGGGTGCTGACATCATCAGTGTTTAGAAAGTGGAATGAGCTCCCTGTGGTGTGTTTCCACAGTTGCCAAAAGGGATGTTCTTCTCATACACACTTATACACACACTTACCCCCATTCACACACACACATGCCACTTGCTGGATTCAAACCCCTACCTAACTATGTTATGACACTAGAGAAGGACGTATTAGCAGAGCTCGCTATTCACATTACTGGGAGATTTCATTTCAGTTGATCTACTTATAGGGTGCTGACATCATCAGTGTTTAGAAAGTGGAATGAGCTCCCTGTGGTGTGTTTCCACAGTTGCCAAAAGGGATGTTCTTCTCATACACACTTATACCCCCATTCACACACACACATGCCACTTGCTGGATTCAAACCCCTACCTAACTATGTTATGACACTAGAGACAGACACATTAGCAGAGCGCGCTATTCGGATTACTGGGAGGTAGCATTTCTACTGATCTACTTATAGGGTGCTGACATCTTCATTGTTTGGAATGGGGAATGTGCATCCTGTGGTGTGTTTTCACAGTTGTTAAGAGGAACATTTGAACTAAGTGTGTGAGCATGCCCAGTTCAGCCTTCCCATGGCATGTTGTGTGAATGATGTCTCATTTATCAAAGTGTGTGAGCATGCCCAGTGTGAGCTTTCCATATGTTGAACTATGCAGCCCATCACAGTTGTGGATGAGTGTGAACTCCAAAGAATAACTCCTGTTTAAGGTTGTGTGTTCTGTGACATGTTGTGTAGTTACTGTCCAGATGCTTCCTGTGAACACAACAGGGATTATACTGTGCCTGCAGGTTTTGCATGGGATACTTTGCATACAATTGTTAACATCCATTCCTACTGACCTAGCACTGTAGTACTGTATAGTGTAGTGGTTCAGTACTTTCACTGTGGTGGACAGTATCCTGGGCTTTAGTCCTATCACTGATTTACATTTCCATACTGTGCACAACAGCCTCTTTAGGGTCCAGTTGTGCACGTCTGCACAAAGGCAGTGCCTCTATGGACTCTGGTAATTACTGCCCCATAAGCTTAACAAGTGTAGTCTGCAAAGCTATGGAGAGGATCATAATGGAGCTCATAAAGAAAGATATGGGCGACATGCAGACATTGTACCTGTCCCAGTTTGTGTTGATCAAGGGCAAGTCATGCCTTTTGTACTTGGTTGACATTATCAAAACAGTAACTAAGGCCATTGATGAGGGAAAGGCAGTCCATAGAGCCTACCTTGCCCTTGAAAACACTTTCAACGCAATACCCCACTCAGGTATTGTAGGAAACCCTACCAACAGAAATGTACACCCATATGTCACAAGATCAGGTTGCAAACTGTCTGACGGACAGGACCCACAGGGTTAGAGTTGCTGGCACTATGTCAGACACCAGGCCAGTCACATGTGGTCTCACACAGGGCTCAGTCCTTGGCCCCTATTGTTTGTTATCTACTTCTCAGAAGTACAGGCCAACATGGGAGGACTTTGGCTGACAAAGTTTGCAGATGACTGCACACTGGGTGCCATAGTGGACAGTGCATTAGACACGGATATCCTTCAGAAGGGACTCACGGACACTGATAGCTGGTGCCAGAGCCATGGCCTGAAGTCAACTTGCAAAACATGTGTAGTCATACCCTTCAGGGAAAGCAAGGTAACCCCAAGCTACCATATAGGTGGCAATCCTCTAAGCACAGAGGAGGTTATCATGGACCTGGGGACCCAGGTTGACAGTCACTGTTCTGATGACACTCACATTGCTAAAGTGGCTAGTAGGACCTTCTACATTGTCCACATGATCAGGAAGGGATCCACATCCAGATCTAGTGGGTCATTGTTCCCCTGTACTCTTCACTTATCGGACCGGTGATCTGGTACACTGCCTTATCTGGATGTATCTCACCTGACATCTGCAGCAAGTGGAGAGACCCTGAATGTCCCCCAACAAAAGGATAAAGGGTCTCCAACATCTGTCATATGCTGCCAGATTGAAGACACTACAGCTCTATTCAGTCACATACTGTCTGCTTACAGGTGACATGTGCATGACATGCAAGCATGTCCAACCAGGGATTAATGGACATGCTCCACCTCAAAATCGTCAGATCCACCTGAACCACTAGTGCAAGTGACTTACACCATAGCAGGGATGTACATTGGACATGTTGGAGGGGTGGATTTATCACTCGGAGACTCCCTATGCTGTGGAATACAATCACGGTCCATGTGAGTCACAGCACCTTGCTGGCTCTGTTCAAGAGGTATCCTGACCTGTGGATGGGAAATCATAGGTTTACCCCTAGGATCGTCACTGTGTCACTGCTGGAGACAGGCACGTCAAACTAATGGGCACAGTACTGTTTCCATATAAGGGGTGGCGTACGCAACCAGACTCTGGGCTAGGCTTAGAACTGCCTTGGGGCAGATAGCCTAGTATGAACCTATGAACCTATGAACCTATCTGACCATGTTGCATTATGTTCATATGTGAACTACTTACAACGGCCTCATCCAACATCAGTAGTGTATTCCACAACATGGGTGTACATTGGCAAACACTACCGATGTGCCCAAGGCCATTTCTAATGCTTATTGGATAGTGTGTTTGTCCATCAACACATCGTAAGTGCAGTTTGACATGACATATGTCTTGTTTTGTATACTGTGCCTCTGTCTACCTGTGACACAACATTGATACCCAGGGTATACCTACCATCTCCCATCCACCCGTTAGGATCCCTGTTGAGTAGAATCAATGAGTGACTCTATGGATAACCTGTACTGGTAGTTTACTCATGCGTGGGGTGGCTTCTGTGTTATGGATAATGCAGTACAGCTAGTCCTATGTATGTCAGTGCTGGGGTTCAGGTGCCTCATGTGCAGAGCTCGCTGCCATTCACATTGTACAAGGTACGGCATGTGCATTGCTGCCAGCTTGGACATGGCTTTCTACATCAGGCACAGCTTGTGTCTGGGTGGCCAGCATGGCAGTGTGTGGAGCTGAATTCTGTTTAATCAGGCGACACATTACATGTGTTCCAGCTCTTTGATACTCCTGGTGAGGTACTGTTGTGGACTTTACAGTTGCTGAATGTATCTGCTGAGGTACACCCACAGGCGCTGTTGTGGTCATTTGTAATGCTGCTGAAAGATAACTGCAAAACCACAATGACCTCCCGTTAGCTAGATGTCATAACCCTCATGATTAGGTTGGTATACGGATTGTTTCTGTTAACCCTACAGCCACATTTTTGTCCAATGCAGGATATCTATCACCTTGTGTCCCCATTCTGGCATTACATGTTAGGTATGTCATGGGTCGACACCTATGTGGGAATTGGTGGTCACTTACTGGATATCCACAGAGGCTGACTATACTGTTTTCACCATTTAACATGCTGACATGGCTATGGCACCAGTTGTCTGTTTCTATGTGGCCCTTTTATTGGATGCTTGTGTCAGCTGGTGTATCGGATATGTCAGGCGGCTTGTTGTCCTCTACAAACATGTTCCAGCACAGTCCTTACTTGTTGGCCTGTACCTATGGGGCATATATACCAGATGGTGAAGGTCCCAGGACCAAGCTTTGTGGGATGCCTGTTATATGTGGTTTGTAGTCTGACATGGCTGCTGCATGTCTGACCATGTCAGTTCTGTCGTTGGTCTGGTTTGCAACCCCTCTCATGACATTGGGGTGTATATATCAGCTGGTGAGCAAATCTATACGGAACACATAGGGTATTGTACAGAAGGCTTTGCAAGGTCCAGCTACACTGTGTGGACCACATTGCCCTCATCACTGACTTCAAGTACTGTTTCAACTGAGTCACACATGTTTAGGGGTGGGGTCTGCACTTTGTAAACCCACACTGGGTAGGGTCGGGTGTCAATAGATCCACAATATCATTATGTCTGTGGTACATGCTGGTCCTTTCCATAGCTGTGCAGACCAAACCTCTCATGATTCTGTGGTGGTTGTTTTACTATCCATTCAGGAGACACCTTTGTTGAGAACACCCACTGTTGTTGTACACTGCTCTTTGGGTACGTACCCTGTGGTAAGGGTGACATAATGTCAGGGAGGCGGCAGTCTGCTGGGGAAGGTATTTGGCATTATGGGGGGGGGTTTGCATTGCACATGTCAGGATGTATGTTGGCCATACCTGTGTGTGTCTGGTATGTTGTTTGTAATATCTGTGTGATCCGGAGCATATCCAGGAATCAACAACATGCTTACTACCATCATTTGCAACAGCCTTGGGGTTATCTGTAGTGTCCTGTACAATCTGTATCATAATGGGTTCATACTAGGCTACCCCTAGGGCATCTGTAAGCCTGCATGTCCATTTTGTTTGATGGATTCTGGGGAATTGTCTACACCTGTGTCAGTGCTAGTATGATACCAGGGGTATAGTGACAAACAGCTCAGAAGCTGACTTCACACTTCTTCGGACTGAGATGGTATCCATTAAGCCCACTGGGCCAGTGGAAACCACAACACACAATGGTGACTCCTGCACAGACACTTTCTACGGACATCTCCGAGTAAGCATGGACCATGCAATCACAAATGAGAATGAGACCCTCACCACCAAGGGAAAGTGGCCTGTCTGGTGGACCCCAGCCATAAACGAACTGTATAACAGATGAAGGATACTAATGCAAGACAGAGCTACATCTCCAGAATGTAAGGCAGCTGTGATCAGCAGTAGTAGAAAGCTACATTCTCACATAAAGACACCCAAGTTCAACTTGGGGACATAAATCACCACAGACGATGAAGGTAACCACACTGCTTTCTTCAGTTATGTCTGACGCCTGGGTGGGAACCCTCATATATGCTCAGATTTGGTACACAACAACTTATATTCCAGGGACCTGACAGATATTAGTGACACCCTGGCAGACCAGTTCAGTGCAATGTACCCTCCCTCACCCCCAAAACATGATAGTTATCACAGCTGTATATAACCTCACTGTCATCCTGGATGTCCATGTGAGAGCCGCAGTCAGCAAAGATGAGTACACAGCATCAATGGGACCTGATGGTATCCCCAGTTGCATGCTATGTGAACTACAGATGGAACTAAACCTGTATATGCAGATGCTATTTAACCTTAGCCTTGCTACAGGATCTGTACCTGAACACTGGCGTACGGCAACAGTGGTCCCACTCCACAAAGGAGATGCCTCCACAGACCCTGGCAGCTACCACCACACAAGCTTAAACAGCCTTGTCTGCAAAGCTTTGTGAAGGGTCATTATGGAGCTTCCACACAGAGACATTGGTGTCCTACAGACCCTTGATCCCACCCAATTCAGCTTTGTACAGGGCAGATCCTGCGTTTTGCACCAAGTTGACTACTTTGAAACTGTCAGTAGAGCCGTTGATGAGGGCTACACAGTACACACAACCTACCTGCGCTTGGCTAAGGCCTTTGACACAATACCCCACTCAGGCATCATAGACAAGCTCAACAGCTGAAATATAACACCATATGTCACAGCATAGGTTGCAAAATGTCTCAGAAACAGAACCCATAATGTCAACATTGCAGGTGCCTTGTCAGGTTCAAAGCCAGTCACAAGTGGTGTCCCACAAGGTTGTGTCCTGGGACCTCTCTTATTTGGTATTTACTTTTCAGATGTGAAAGCAAACATAGGAGGGTTGTGGCCGACAAAGTTTACAGATGACTGCAACCTGGGCACCATAGTGAATACATCAGCCAGCACACACATCCTACAGACTGCCGTCACACAGACAGATAGCTGGTGCTGGACTCATGGCCTGAAACTGACTGCAACTGATGTGTAGCCATCCCTTTGGGAGGAACACAGTACCCACAGATCTGTACATAGACAGCAACCCAATGAGTACAGGAAACAAATCAGACAGCTGGGGACACATGTAGATAGTGACATCTCATTTGACACCCATGTTGCCAAAGTTGTTTGACAGACTTTCTATCTTGGCCACCTTATCATGGAGGGTATTCCATCCAGACCATAGGAGGTCATTGTACCACTATACTTCTCCCTTATCAGGCCCATGCTTGAATACAACGCCCCATTTGGTATGTACCTCAACCAGCACTTGCAGCAGCTGGAGAGACCCCACAAGTACCTTACCATGAAGATCAGGGATCTACAACACATGTCATATACTTCAAGAATAACTAAAACAAGCTTTTTCAGTGTCATACCACATACGTACAGGTGACCTATGCCTGACATACAAGACCATGTCCAATCAGGATTTGGTAGACATGCTCCACTGCAAGCAATCCACATCCACCAGAAACATGGGAGCTAAAGATTTGAACCTCAGCACATACATGTATAGGACATGCTGAAGGGACAGAGTCATAACTCAGAGGCATCTCAAACTCTAGCAGAGTATCCCAGTTCATGTTAGACAGAGTACCTCACTGACTCTCTTCAAGAGACATCTGGACAGCTGCATGTGGACAGGGGCACAGACTAGACAGAGGCATAGTCACATTATTCAATTATGTAAGGTGGTCATAATGTGTCACTACTAAGTCAGAGGCACAATATTTCGTATCTATGCAGTACACATATTACCACTATGAGGGGTGGCAATAGCAATATTCATCAAGGACACCCTCACCTCATGGTTGGTGGCAACACACGATGCATTGGACACCATCCGGGTGCAATTAACCATAGGCAAGACTGCTCTGCAGTTTGTAACATGTTACAGGCCATCCTCTGAAACTCGGGTACCTCACAGAGCTTTCATGAAAACAGTGGCGGGGATACATGTACCTGCAAACACCATCACACTGGGTGATCCCAACTATCCAAATATAGACTGGGATCAGTACTACAGCCCCAACACTCTAGCCCACAGGTTCCTAGAGTTCATACACTCACATGCCATGGAAGAACTAGTCACCATCCCCACAAGAGGAGACAACATAGTAGATCTCATCATCACAAACATGGGCTCACAATGTTCAACACCAGAGGTATACCCATCATTGGTGAGATCAGATCATAACCTACTCTCAGTGGAAGTCCACATCCCACCCCAGATAGAAAAGACCACAGTGCAGAACTTCTCAGAAGCCGACTACACACTTCTAATGACTGGTGTGGTCTCTTTCAAAGCCCCAAGCCAGCAGACACCATTACCCAAGCCACTGTATCACTTACAACTGCCTTCTACCAGCACCTTCAGGACTGCATGGATGAGGCAATCCCAAACAAAACACAGACTCGTTGTACCAGAGGCAAGCGTCCAGTGTGGTGGACCTCAGCCATAAACAAGCACTACAACACAAGGAAGGAGGTACTACAAGATAGAGCGATATCCGTGGAAGGGTAGACACCCCTGCTCAATATAGGTGAAACACTGAGTTCCCCCATGAAATCATCCAAGGCGAATATTGGGAGTAAACCCACTAAGGACTCACGGGACAACCATGAGGCCTTTTATACATACGTTACACACCTGGGAGGAAACTCCCAGATATGCTCAGAATAGGCTCAGAATGCTGTAAATATCACTGAACCTACAGACATTGCCAACATACTGGCTGACAGGTTCAGTGCAGATTTCTCCCCCCACCCCTCCACCACAACTGGAGAGATATGTATGAAAGAGGATTGTAGCCCCCCAAACATCTCAAATGCTCAGGTGGGAACTGCTCTATCCAAGGGAAAGAACACAGCATCCATGGGACCAGATGGTGTCCCTGGTTTTGTGCTCCATGAACTCACTCAAGAATTAAACCCGCAGTCAGGGCAGCTGTTTGATCTTAGCCTCAACTCAGGATATGTTCCCAAGGAGTGGCATATGTCAATGGTGGACCCACTTCACATGGGGGTGCCTCCACCAACCATGGAAACTACCATCCCATCAGCTTGACAAGCAGGGTCTGCTAAGCTATGGAGAAGATCATAATGGAAGTCATAGATGAGGACATAGGGGACCTGCAGACATTAGATCCAACCCAGTTAGGCTTTGTCGAGGGCAGATCATGCCTTTTAAACTTGGTTGACTGTTTCATAACAGACACCAAGGCCATTGACAAGGGCAAGGCACTCCACACAGCCTACCTTGACCTGGCAAAGGCTTTCAACACAATACCCCACTCGGGTATCATTGAAAACATCACCAGCTTAAATGTGAACCCATACATCACAAGATGGGTTGCAAACTGGCTACATGACAGAACAGACAGGTTCAGACTTGCTGGTGCCATGTCACACTCCACAACTGTCACAAGTGGTGTCCCACAGGGCTCAGTCCTGGGCCCACTATTGCTCAGCATCTACTTTTCAGAAGTACAAGCAAACACAGCAGGATTATGGCTGACAAAGTTTGAAGATGACTGCAAACTGGGAACCATAGTTGGACACCCATCTGACACAGACATCCTTCAGAAGGGTGTCATAGACACGGATAACTGGTGCCAGAGCCATGGCCTTAAATTAAACACTAAACAATGCATAGCCATACCCTTTGGGAAGAACAAGGTTACCACTAGTTCCCATGTAGGTGACAATCCTCTAAGCACACAGGAGGTTATCAGGGACCTGGGCACCCAGGTTGACAGTAACCTTTTGTTTGACACTCACGTTGCCAGGGTAGTTAGGTAGAACTTCTACATTGCCCACCTCATCATGCAGGGATTCACATCTAGATCCAGGGAGGTCATTGTTCCCCTGTACTCTTCACTCATCAGACCATTGATTGAGTGCAATGCCCCATTCAGCATGTATATGACCCGACACCTATGGCAATTGGATGGGCCCACAAATTCCTCGACAGGAGGAGAAAGGGTCTCAAACATATTTCTTATGCTGCCCGACTGAAGGAATTCCAGCTTGATTCCGTGACTTACCGTCTGCTCAGAGGTGACCTGTGCCTGACATCCAAGGCCATGTCCAAACCTGAGTTAATGTACACGCTTCACCTCAAGACCTCTACATCCATCAGAACTACAGTGGCAGGAGATTTAAACCTCAACACAGATATTAATAGGATGTGCTGGAGGGACAGATTCTTCAACCAGAGAGTCCCTATGCTGTGGAACAACATCCTGGTACATGTGAGGCTGAGTACCTCACTGGCTTTGTTCAAGTGAGATCTTAATCAATGGATGGGAGATTGCAGGTATGCCCCAGGGATAACCTCAGTATCACTGCTTGTCAGAGGCACAGCAATATAATGGGCAAATTATCCGTCAGAGTGAAGGGGCGGCAGACTCCACGGAACTCTGGTCTAGGCTTATAAATGCCCTAGGGCAGATAGCCTAGTATGAACCTGTGAACCTGTGAACATAGGCCTGGGGCAGTTCCTGCTATTAGGACAGTGGTCTGCAGCAAGCTATATAGTAGTAGTCAGTTTTAGCCATTGGTGTTTGACCATGGCTAATGCATGTTGCTTCTTGTTGTGGTAACAACAGGGGTGTGTGGTTATCCATGCCATTTATTGGTAGTCACCCTAATTTTGTATCTTGTTCCATGTTTTTGCACATGTACATCACTGTATGAGGTGTGACCCTGGTAGTGTCAGGGTGCTGATGTGCGCTTTGACCCTGTTTTCTATTACAGCACTGATATGTGCATTCCCTATACTGTGTGCATTTACACTGCACACATCTTGCTGTTTATACCTTTGGCATTGGGTAGCATTACATCTAGGTTCCTATCCCTTGTGATAGCTATGAGGTGGGTTTGTGTTTTGTGGTTTATGATTGGTGAGGGTGGATGTTAGTCATGGTCCTCAGGTGTGCATATGATACATGGTGTTACATTACTTAACACATGGCATTCATGCCTCAGGTGGTGCTGCAGGGCTGCCTCTGTCGGATGCACATACTACACTCCCTGTACGTTTGGAAGCAGGTTGTGTTATGTTAGGCATCCCTGTTACTGTATGAGTGAGTCAGAGCGGGTATCAGTCCCAGTGTTCCTACTGACCAAGCATATGTGCTATGCGTTGCCTCTTTGCCAAGGCCAGGGCATTCTGGGCACGCCTCCTTCTGCCTACTGGGACAAGGTCAGGTTGTTCCTCCTCCAAGTCACCCCCTGCCTGTGGTGGCCTTGGCAATGGTGGGGGGATGTTTGGCCCAGCCCTGTGCTGGTCCTGCTGCAGCTGTTTCCGCAGGATCATATTATGTAGCATAGCACATATCATGATCATTTGGGTACATGTAGTTGGTGTGTACTGCAAAGCTCCACCAGACGTGTCCAGACACCGGAACCGTGACTTGAGCAGCCCAAACACACGCTCTATGATATTACGTGTTTGTGCGTGTGCCTCATTATGGCGTTCCTGTTCGGGTGTGTGTGCATTTCTGATGGGTGTCATCAGCCACGGCTCAAGTGCATAACCAGCATCCGCACTAGGTGTCCGTGTGGGAAGTCCCCATTGGCAAATGATTGGTACAGCTGCGCCAGATGCCAGATGTGGGAATCGTGGTAGCTCCCAGGGCAGCCAGCACACACATTCATTATTATGCCCTGGGCATCACACACGACCTGGCAGTTGATGGAGGGGTATCCCTTGCGGTTAATGTAGACTCTACCCCGCTCACCGGCTGGTGCCTTGATGCGTATGTGCGTGCAGTCTATTGCACCCAGCACCTCAGGGTATCCCGCTATTTGCTGGAAGAGAGGATATTGCTGGCCACAACCTCACGGTCATTAGGGACATATATATGATCACTGACATGTGGTGACATGGCATCCAGGAACTGGTGCAGTACCCTGGAGGCTGATGCCTGTGATATCCCCATCATATCGCCAGTTGGTCTCTGGAAGGTACCTGTTGCTAGTATTCTTAGGCCAACACATACCTTGGTTTCCACTGGGATGGGTTCCCCTCTGTTGGTTCTGTGTGTGAGGCGTGGCCTGCACAGCTCAACAATCTGCTGCAGGAGCTCTCTGTCCACTCTATAGCGCTCTACTATCTCCAGCTCATGTAACCCATGGTAGGTGACCCTGGGCCTGTATACTCTTCTCCTTCTCCTCACTCTGGGTTGTCTGTCAGCATCTGCATTATCACCACCCTCAGCAATTCGCCTATGTCTGATTATAACAGCTATGGCAGCCCCTAGCATTTCTGCTCTGAGTTCAGCTTTTTTCAGTTTTCAATTCTGATAGCTTAGTTTCTGGCAGTATCTCTTGTGAGAAACAGCCTGCACTGCTCTCTGTTGTGTTTTAAGTGCTGGGTTGGGTTTCTAGTCTGCCTGTGTAATTGCCTGCTTCCAATTGTTTCCACCAATTAACTCCAGCAGTATTCCCTGGCAGTTTCCCTGTATTTTGGTTGTTTCCTGCTTCCTCTCTGTTTCCTGAGGGGGAGCAATGTGCACACCAGCTTAAACACGCTCACAGTCACTTAAACGCACACATCCCTACACAGTGTTACACGCGCGCACACATCCTTACACGGTGTTAGCTAGGCTGATTCATGCTAAAACGCGCACACACTGCCTTACACACGTGCACGCCCGCGCAAACCGTTGTAAACAGTTTGCAACACGCTCCCACATGTAGAACCTGCCTTACACGCTGCACGCCAAGCATGCACGATATCAAGAAACTTTGAGTGTAGGGATAGCGTATGCCCTCAATTTCTTCACTTTCCTAGTGTTCTGTTGGGACACACCTCCCTCCCTGATGTCTGTCTGTCATCTCTTACCTTACATTGCCCTCCAATCTGGTACATTTCTTTCTATCCTTCCCCCATGATGTCACCTACCTCTTACTCTGTTCCTCCCCTTCTCTAACTCTTACACTACTCAGAAAGTGCTCATTACCTATGTGGCAGTGTGATTCAGTATTGTAACCCTCATTTACATAGGATTGCCTAGTAATGCTTAGTTACATATCTTACACGGAGCTTCCCCCCCTTGACAACCACTAAACGGAGGCCATATTGTTTTGCTCTGCAAGTCCCTCCATTGACATTTCATGTAATACATAAATCCCACAATTGTGGGCTTATAAGCTTCGGTTTTCAGTTTTAGGTAGCGCACCCGTTTGCTGGTGTGCGCTACAGTTAAACACATAAATCCGTGAAAAAAAAAAAGTTATATAACTTTTTTTGCAACACTTTCATGCCAATGGCCACATATTTGGCCATTGGCATGCTTACTGTAACAAATGCACCCTTTATTTGGAGCTGACATAGCTCCGTTTTAATTTTGCAGAAATGTACTCAGTTGTCAGCTGAGTACATTTCTGCAGCTAACACGTCCGTTACACGGACTGGTTTGGGCTTCGTGGATCGCTCACATACCTCATTTGCATATCTTGGAGCTGCAAATGAGGTATTGAGCATTTCCACGCCCACTCCGTGTAAGAGACGTGTTAGCTGTCTCTTACACGGAGATTTGGGCTGTTGCTGAATTAGGAGGCTTACACGGAGGCTTACACTACTCTTAAACTCCGTGTAAGCCTTCCTGAATCTGGCCCAGTGTTTTCTCTTCGCCTTTTCTAGTTGATTTTCTTTCAGGATCCCTTAGTTTCTTCTTCTTTGCAGGCTTGCAGGCAGTGTACTTAGTAGCCAATAACTGAATTTTATTCAAGCTGACAATACCTTTGGCTGTCATTTCTCAGTTTCTGTTTTCATACTGGGAGAGATGAAGTTAAACTGTTGATGTGGGGAACTCAGCCATCTTGGAAGTGTGTCCAAACCAACCTGTTGTTTCAGAAGAGGTTTAGATCCCTAGAATGATTATTTCTGATGCCATTTGACTTACTGATATGCAGTAAATCCATCAGAACTGGGTTGGAGGATGCCTTATATACTAGACACAGGTCACCTCTTAGCAGTTTGCAGGATATTGAGTACAGTGACAGGGCTTTGAGTCAGTTCATGTAAGACGTATTGTTTAGGCCTTGTAACCTTTTAGTAAGGTATCTCTGTTGGTGTTACAGTTGTTGCATGTGTCTGGACAGATACATGCCAAAGGGGGCATAATATTAAATGACTGGCCTAATGAGGGCTGAGTTAAGGGGGACAATGACATCATTAGAGCTAGATACAATCCATTTATTTATAAGCTGTGCAATATAGAAAGGCTTTCTTACAACAATAGACACATGTTGGTTAAAAGTTAGGTCACTGTCCACATAAGTTCCCAAGTCCTGAACCACTGGGTCAACTCCCAGGGATATATTGTTAATGTGGTAGTACCCTGAGATAGAGGACTTCCAGTAATGCATGGTTTGCAATTTAGTTTCAGTCCATGATTTTAGCACTATTTATTTATTTGGGACAAATCTTCCTGCACAATTGCAAAGTCATTTGGGGATTCAGTGACTGCTCCTAGCTTGCAGTCATCTGCAAACTTAGTCAGACATCGCCCTTTGGTATTTGCTTTTATTTCAGAAAAGTAGATACCAAACAGGAGAGGTCCCAGCACAGAACCCTATCATACAGACTTACTGTTATCATATTTAATTACTGACACTTTAAAAGTACTGAATAAAAATATCAGTGCTCTTGTTTCCTGTATGAAATAAAGATATTTGCTTTGAAAAACTTATTTTCTTCTCTCTCTCTCTGTTTTTCCTTCTGCAGATCCAAGTGAACCTGGGGCACCTTGACTGTGGTTGACCCGGGTGCAGAAAAGATCACCCCCGACTGCCCAGGGAATGGTCCACAAGGTGGGAGTGGTCAGGTCTGGTGTTAGTATTTTGGGGGCCTTCTGTGCACTTCTAGTCTATCACCCTGTCACTGACACCCTTCCTTAGCAACCTTTTAGTTTATGCTACAAACTTTTAGGAGTAGTATGCACAGAATGAGCTGTTGCTACAATGCTCTTACATTATGGCAAGCCTGTGTACAACACTATGTTGACCCATCTCGAAAAGGAACATTCACAGTTTTGGAATTTAGTTACAACAATGATACATTACAAAAATTCTATGTACCGGGTTTGACTTAGGTGAGCCGGTGCCCTAGGTACTGCCTACTGTTTCACCCCCAAAACACACGTGCATATATCCTCTTGTGCTCCCCTCTGTTTCTCCCCATCTTGAGCTCCCCACACCATGCACATTACTTTTCTCTTCCTTTTCTCCGATTTTGTCTTAACTCTTCGGCTTTTACAAGGAGCCATAACTTGCTATATGTTTTGAAATGTGTTTTTTTTTTTCTTTTTAGAAAACCTTTTCATCCAACAATGGCTTGAACAAAAATTATGATTAACTTAAGAAATTCAGTGTTGATGTTCAACTTTAGTTTTCCTTGCATCCTTTCAACATGGTTCCTATTATATAATCGAAGATGCAACCCTTCGAATGTGTCTTGATCGAACTTAAAAGCATGAAAGAGCAAAATAGCAAAATGGCATACAAGCGATTTTTTTCCCTGGGAAAGAAATTGCTTGGCCTCCTCCGTTACTTTGCCGTTTTCATCACTGTAGTGCAATCTCGGAGTTGGTATATTTAAGTAGGGGGGATGTGGGGGTGAAGCCCCCCACTTTATGTAATGTTTTGAAGTTTTTATTTTTATTTTTGTGGAACAGCGATTTTTATCCCTGGAAAAAAAAATCGCTGTTCTGAGTGTTCGGGATTGTAAGCTTTCGCTTACATGGGGTTGATAAATCAGCGTTTGCTTTTTTAAGTGTTCGCTGATTTAATATAGACCCTCTCAACACACCTTTTCTGACCAAGGCAGCACAGTAAACTGAAATAAGCTGGGTCCCCCAGAAGACATAGGGTTATAAATGCTCTGGGATGCATTTTAGTGCATTTTCCCAACCTTTTTATGCAATGGTGGTCTAAACAAAAATCATGAGTAAGAAAATAATTTCAGTCTTATTTTTTTTTTAAGGAAGACATAAGTTGTGCCCAAGGCTTAATGTTCAAAACTGCCAAAATAGCTCACAATAAACAAGCCTATTATTGTGAGGATACAGAGATCCTATCTGGCAAAACTTCCTGCCTCCCTCACGAAAAAAAAAAAATAAGACAGTCACTGCCTGTGCATCCCTCTGGTGTTAGATTTGGATGAAAGTGGGAAAGCAGAGGTCCAAATGGCCACAGTCATGTATTTCACATGACTGTTGTCAAACATATACATAGCAAGTCTCCTCACTATTCATCCTGAACTCTCAAAGGCAACCACATGTATACATGCCCAATGTTTGATTGTGAGGAAAGTGTGGTTCAGGGCTCCAGAGAGCACCCCAGCACTACCAGGTTATACCTCATACCATGCTTTTCGGCCCCAAAACTTGGACCGAACCACAAAAGGAGGGAGAGTATCGATATTCATCAAAGATACCCACACCTCCAGGTTGGTGGCAAAGCACGAAGCATCAGAGACTATCCATGTGCAACTAACAGTGGGTAAAACTGCCTTCCAGTTTATAGCCTGCTACAGACCACCCTCCCAAACCCAGGAACCCCACTCGGCCTTTCTGAGAACACTGGAAAATATGAAGGTCTCTCCAAACACCATTATATTGGGCGACTTCAACTACCCAAACATAGACTGGGAGCATTACTCTAGCTCCAACACCCTAGCCCAAAGGTTCCTAGAATTTATAAACTCAAATGCTATGGAACAACTTGTTACCACTCCCACAAGAGGAGAAAACATACTTGACCTGATCATCACCAACATGGGGACTCTGTGCTCCAGACCAGAAGTGTATCCCTCACTGGTAAGATCAGACCATAAACTGATCTCACTGGATATTCACATCCCGACCCCAACCCCTGCCCAGAAAACCACAGTGAAAAACTTCTCTAAAGCAAATTTCACACTCCTCAAAACCGAGGTGGAATCCTTCAAAGCCCCCGGGCCCATGGAAAATATGGCCCAGACCGCAGAATCCTTTATAAACGCATTCTATGAACACCTTCAGGAATGCATGGATCATGTGATCCCAAATAAAACCAAGACCCAATCCTCCAAAGGCAGATGTCCTGTCTGGTGGACCCCAGCCATAGACAAACTATACAATAGAAGGAGGAAGCTACTAAATGATAGAGCAAAATCCCAAAAAGGGAAGGCATCACTGATCAGTATTAGCAAAAAACTACGGGCACTCATAAAATTGTCTAAGGCCAGCTTCGAGAGAAAAATTGCACAGGACACTAAGGATAATCACAAGGCTTTCTTTAGTTATGTTAGGAACCTGGGTGGTAATTCCCAGATATGCTCAGAATTAGTCCAAAATGACAAAAAATACACTGAACCCACAGGCATTGCCAACATCCTAGCTGACAGGTTCAGCACAAACTTCTCCCCCCTCCCCAACAAAAGGGCAAATATCTATCCCAGCAGAGTGCTGCCCCTCCCAACATCACAGATGCTCAGGTAAGAGCCGCCCTCTCCAAAGCAAAAAACACAGCATCAATGGGACCAGACGGTGCCCCGGGCACATGAACTCCAAGAAGAGCTAAACCCAAACATAAAACTACTGTTCAATCTCAGCCTTACTACAGGATATGTGCCCAAAGAGTGGCGTACAGCAACAGTGGTCCCTCTCCATAAAGGTGGTGCCTCAACGGATCCTGGAAACTATCGCTCCTAACCCTGACTAGCTTGGTCTGCAAAGCTATGGAAAGGATCATCATGGACCTCATAAATAAAGATATTGGGGACCTACAGACACTGGATCCTACCCAGTTTGGCTTTGTTAAGGGCAGATCCTGCCTCTTAAACCTGGTTGATTTCTTTGAAACAGTCACCAAGGCCATTGACGAGGGAAGGTGGTCCACACAGCCTACCCGGACCTCGCAAAGCCTTCGATACAATACCCCACTCGGGCATTATAGATAAGCTCACCAGCTTAAATATAAACCCCTATGTCACTAGATGGATTGCAAACTGGCTCAAGGACAGAACCCACATGGTTAGAATTGCTGGAGCCATGTCAGACTCCAAACCAGTTACAAGTGGTGTCCCACAAGGCTCAGTCCTGGGACCTCTCTTGTTCGGTATATATTTCTCGGAGGTACAGGCCAACACGGAAGGACTGTGGCTGACCAAGTTCGCAGATGACTGCAAACTGGGCGCCATAATCGACTCTCCAGCAGACACAAGCATCCTCCAAAAGGGCCTCATAGAAACAGACAACTGGTGCCAGAGCCATGGCCTCAAGCTAAATGCCAAAAAGTGTATAGTCATCCCCTTTGGCAAAAACAAAGTGCCCACAAATTACCACATAGGTGATAATCCATTAAGTACAGAAGAAGTAATTAGGGACCTAGGGACCCAAGTTGATAGCAATCTCTCATTTGACAACCACGTGGCCAAAGTGGTTAGAAAAACATTTTATATAGCCCACCTAATCATGAAGGGATTCACATCTAGATCAGGGGAGGTCATCGTGCCTCTTTACTCATCCCTCATCAGGCCCATAATTGAGTACAATGCCCCTTTTGGGATGTACCTTACCAGACACCTGCAGCAACTGGAAAGACCCCAAATGTACCTCACCAAGAGGATCAAAGGGCTCAAACAGATGCCATATGCTGCCCGGTTAAAGAAACCCCAGCTCTACTCAGTGGCATACCGCCTGTTCAGAGGCGATCTGTGCCTGACGTATAAAGCCATGTCCAACCCGGAATTAATGGACATGCTGCACCTCAGAAAATCCAAATCCCATCGAGCTACACGCTCGAGAGACTTGAACCTCAGCACTGAAATAAATAGGACATGCTGGAGGGACAGATTCATAACCCAGAAGCTCCCTTCACTCTGGAATAAAATCCCAGTCCAGGTTAGGCAGAGTCCCTCATTGACTCTCTTCAAGAGGAATCTTTATGAGTGGATGGGAGATCATAGGTTTACCCCGGGTATCACTTCTGTGTCACTGTTAGACAGAGGCACAGTATACTAACCTCGAAAAAGGGCATAGCAAAATAAATTTAAAATGGGTGGCGAAAGCCAAACACATTCTGGTTAGGCTTATAAATGCCCTAGGGCAGATAGTCTAGTATGAACCTATAATAATTAGAATAATGTATTCCACTTTGTTGTTCCTAGACAGTATCCTGCCTCTACACAATATAGTAACCTTCTTTATATACCTCTCAGTTTTTTGAGAAAAGTAAATGAAACAATGACTGTTCTGTCCCCAGCCTAAACACTAGCTATAATCACCTCCTGTGCACATTTCAATGTTTGACTGTGATGAAAATTAAAGAAGCAATGATCACATCATCCCCAGCCCTACACAAACCTACAGCAACCTTCTGTGCACACACATCTGAGCAGGGCTTGTATTAAAATGGATGCAGTTGAGAGAAGAATCCACCATTAAGTCCAAGTCAAACTCTATTTATAGTTTGGGGAGTGGCGGCCACTAGACTTTTAGAAGATCTAAGTGTCTGAATGTTCTGTGATATATTTTATGCCATACTTTTGAAATATAATTATTTGTTTACTGCATTTTTTCTGATACCCAAATGAATAGTGTGTATCTCCTGGCATTATTGGATGCATGCATAGATAGAAATCAGTGATTTTTGTTTTGCAGTCACACACACACTCACACACACACACACATGCATGCATAAGCCATAGCAATACTAGTTTTGCACTTATTTCTGAAAATAGCAATACATTGTGCAATACTAGTATTACCACACCAGATAAGTGACTTGTTTAGCAGTTATCAAACAGCAGCAGAGATGTCACTTTTATTTACCTCATTGAGGAGTAAAGCATACCTGTCGCTGTCTCTGATTTCACAAATCATCCCTAATTTTATCTCATAATTTTGCTCTGTCCCTTGTAAAAAGTTTGGTTTGCTGGTAAATCATTGAGGATTACAGACAGTCAATAAATCCAGAGATCAGAGTTTCATACTTCTACTATCCAAAAAAATGCATGTTATTGCAAAATGTGTCATTCCATTCATTTTGTAAGTGAATTAGAGTAATATTTAAAATATGTACCTGATTTTGAGCCTTTATTTTGCTATTATTTTTGGCATTACCCAGAATTCTTGAGCAAAGAAGTTAAGAATTATAGTATATGGTGTTCTGCCATTGTTTATAAAACTCCCTGAAAGAGAAAAAACATCCCCGAAGATCGGAAACATCAGCTCTTAAAATCCAAAGTATGCACAGAGATCAGGCATTCTGGGCTGCTGCTATCTCTTGTGCTTACCTTGCCCATGTTCATTATCAGCTTTATTCTAACAGGGTCATATCATAGCCCTGTTCAGGTTAAAGAGTGTAATCAGAAATTAATATATTTTTTTCATTTTTCCCTAACCAGCAGCAGTCTTTTTGTGAGGCATCTGCACAGTCAAGGATGATGAAGGCCCCCCAACAGCCACGCGTATTGCAGGTACCTAAAGCTGGCTGTGTTGTTCAGTTTAGTGGAGAGAAGGTCCACCAGAAGGATTTAATTAAGCCAGAGGTACTATGTCAGTGATAAAATATTTAATGGCATTGTGATGCCTGTTACTTGAAAACACTTAATATGACCAGAGATATATTTGACTTTTAAAGGAGCTTTTATTACCTACCTAGTTTATTAGTGAGACATGATTTCTGTACTAGCTTTTGTTTGTTTGACAGACATGTTACAAAATATCAGGATAACATAACTTTCTGTGGTTGGGGGCCTCCTAGAATCGGGGGGGGGGGGGGCTAGTGACTGCAGGGTTTGCTGGTACATAAAGCAGGTTATGGGAGTGGTGACTCCAACCTTGTGAGCACTCCATGGTTTGGCAGCCTAATCTGTACATCTGTCTTCTCTTATATTTGCCAGCCCAACATAGTGTTCCTGTTTGGCTTGACTGCATTACATGTTACTATCAATACCCTTAGCTCCTCCCTAACCCTATTTCTTACACATTCATCCCTTCTTCTTTCCCCAGCTTCATATACACACACACACACACACACACACACACACATATATATGTATGCATATATATATATATATATATATGTATGAATTTGGTACTTTTGAAATAAACTCTCAAATTTCGACAACATCTGTTTGGTAGTCACGCTTTAGTTGACAAAAACAGATGGCCAACGGATGTGTAAGATCAATAGTATGCTCTTTTCTTGGGGATTGTGTGATCTCAGAGTTAGTATATAATTAGCAGGGTGTGTGTGTGTGTGTGTGTGGGGGGGGGGGGGGTCCAGCCTGCAAAAACACTTACTTTTTATTTTGCATGCCCTAAAGTTAATCCTTGAAGCGTGGGCAGTAGCCTGTCAGTGTTAATGCTTTGACGCTTCAGATATATATATTTTATGTATGTATATATATATATATATATATATATATATATATATATATATATAGATATATATATATATATAGATATAGATATATAGGTCTACTTTACTTCACTGAAAGCTCATTTCACTGAAATTCATTTGTTTGAAAGGTATATGCCCTTTTCCCCATTGTAGTTCAATCCTGGAGTTAGTATATATAGTAAGGGGGGTGTGGGGGGCACAGCCCCCACATTGGGGTGGGGTGTAGCCCCCCCCCACCTATTTCATACATTATAAACCATATACATGGATACTTACAACTCCAATGTATAACTCTTTTTAGAAGACAATATATACCCAAAATATGTGGGGGCGAACCCACAACCCCCAATGTGGAGGGCTGTGCCCCCCATCCCCCTCTTACTATATATACTAACTCCAGGATCACACTACAATGGGGAAAAAAAGAAGTTATGTCTTACCATAACGTTCCATCTGTGTTGTAGGTCTTTGTTCATTCATTACTATTAGGACCTCGGTTACGTCCTCGGAACCGATATGGCTGTTTCCAAGCTCGTGCCAGCCAAAAACTCTCAGTTAAGACCTACCCATAATGCCCCTCTCCTAGTTACTCCAGATCGAGTTTGCCCACCCCTAGATAATAGACATAGTAATAGAAAAAAATAGTAGAAGGCTCTGTCTGAGCAAATACCCTAACCGGGAGTTCCTAAAGTCCACCAGGAGTCCAGACGGGGGAAGAAGGGCGGGAAGTAATGAATGAACAAAGATCTACAACACAGATGGAAAATTATGGTAAGACATAACTTCTTTATCTGATGTTGTAAATCTTTGTTCATTAATTACTATTAGGACAGAGTCCCCAGCTACTTGAGTCCTGGGTGGCCCTAAGGAAGGATATTCCTGAGCACCATAGAACCAAAAGATGCTCGCCCCCTGGAGGCCAAATCCAATTTGTAGTGAGAGATAAAGGTATGAGGACTTGCCCAAGCGGCTGCTATCATCCATAGAGGCTCTGGAATGAAATGCTACAGAAGTAACCATTGATCTGGTAGAATGAGCCTTTATTCTGGAAGGTAAGGATAGCTTATTCTGTTGGTAGATAAAGGTAATGACGTTTCTAAGCCAGGAGGATAAAGTCACTGGAAACAGGTTTACCCAGTCTGGGTCCTGCAATGGCCACAAACAATTGACCTGTTTTCCTGAAAGATTTAGTTCTGTCCAAACAACAACGAAGCTGCTGATGCACATCAAGGGTGTGCAAAAGGTACTCCCCTCTATTAGAATGCTGAGGGAGGAAAACCCGGCAGGTCAATAGATTGGTTAATGGAAAAAACAGAAATGACCTTGGGCAAAAAAGAAGGGTCAGTACAAAGGAACAACCTATCCGTGTGGAAGATCAAGTAAGGTCTCTTGACACTCAAGGCCTGCAGCTCAGATACTCTTCTCGCTGAGGTAAATGCTACTAGAAGTAAGGTTTTCCATGAGAAAAATTTTAAATCACATGAATCAAAGGGCTCGAAAGGAGGACCTGTGAGAGACTGAAGTACCAAAGTCAAGTCCCAGCGTTCTAAGGGAGGCTTGACTGGAGGTTTAACATGTAATACTCCTTTCAAAAAGGTGTTGCATGGGCAGTGGGACATAATTGAAGAATTATCAAGTCCATTATGAAAATTGGTGATAGCTGCTAAATGTACAGTGATCATCAATGCTGGGGCTCCTGCATGTAAAAGAGTAGTCAGGTATTGTAGGATCTTTTGAATAGGCATAGAGAAATGGTCTAAGTTCTGATCTTTGGCCCAAATAGAGAACCTAGTCCATTTACTAGAGTAAACTTTCCTGGTGGAAGCGGTGTGTGAAGCCAGAAGTATTTCATGAATAGGAGATGGGATGTCAGGCAGCCTGGCAATCACTGGAAGTGGAGGAACCAAGCTGTGAGCTTGAGACTGTGCAAGTTCGGATGAATCAGTCCCTGAGGATGAGATAACAGGTCTTGGGAATGATCCAGGATCCATAGGCTGTGAATCAGATGAGGCCATAGAAACGGGAACCAGACTTGACGGGGCCAGTAGGGGGCAATGAGGAGCACTTTGCTTCTCAACCTCTGAGCTTTCTGGAGAAATTTTGGAATGAAGGGAAATGGGGGAAAGGCATACAGAAGACCCGGGGGCCAATTGTGCATTAGAGCATCCCTCGGTGGTTCTCTCTGAGGGGGGATCAGGGCAAAGTAGCTTCTGCATTTGTAGTTTAGGGGGGAAGCAAACAGGTCACAGCAAGGCTTTCCCCAGCATTGGAAGATCCAATCCGCTGTTACAGGGTTGAGGGACCACTCATGAGGCATCAGGATGTTCCTGCTCAGATTGTCCGCAATAAGGTTGGAACTCCCGGGAATGTGCATTGCTATAAGAAAGCAGTTGGAAGCTATCACCCAATGCCAAATCCTCATGGCTTCCCGACACAGGGGGTAAGACCTGGTTTTGCCTTGCCTGTTGATATACCAGACGACTAACATGTTGTTTGACTGAATTGCAATGATCCCAGAGGGTAGGGATGCATGCAATGCTTGCAATGCTAAGAGAACTGCCCTCAGTTCCAGGACATTTATGTGCAAATTGGCCACCATGTGGGGACCAGGTGCCTTGGACAGTCCTTCCCTGGAAATGTCCCCCCACCCTATTAGGGAAGCATCCATGGTCACTGTGGCCGTGGGCTGGGGAAGACAGAACGGTCGACACCAAAGATTCATTTGTGGTTTCATCCACCATAGCATTTCTTCCTTGTAACGGTTTGTAAGACGTATTATGTGGTCGAATGGGTGAGTTAGCAATGACCATTGTGTGGAAAGGAGCCACTGCGGGATTCTCATATGTAGTCTCGCCAGTGATACTAATGTAATGGCAGCCACCATGGAGCCTAAGAGTTGCAGTACAAGACATGCTGGTACGTAGGTCTGAGGAAGAAGGTCTTGGATTTGGTGTCTTATTTTCAAAATCCTGTGAGGTGGGAGAGAAGCTTGACAGGATGTTGTGTCGAAGACCACTCCAATAAATTCCAGTATCTTTGCTGGGGACATTTGAGATTTGTCTTTGTTGACTGTAATCCCCAAGTGGAGAACAAGACCTTGAGTGTAAGAGAGGCTGCGGACTAGGGGATTCCTGGTTGGAGCGGTAAGGAGCCAATCATCTAGATAGGGAAACACCTGGAATCCTTGTAGTCGAAGATGAACTACCACAACTGCCATACATTTGGTGAACACTCGGGGGGCTGTTGAAAGACCAAATGGCAGTGCCCTAAGCTGGTAGTGATTGGCTCCTAGTCAGAAGCGGAGAAACCTCTAGGAGCAGTGATCCATCTTTATGTGGTAGTACGCGTCCTGGAGGTCTATAGAGCACATCCAGTTGTCCCTCCCTAGGAAGGGAAGAATGGATTGTACTGTGAGCATTTGGAATTTTTGAGGTTTGATAAATTTGTTCAGTAGGCTGAGATCCAGGATTGGTCTGCAGTCCCCTGTCTTTTTTGGCACTAAAAAGAACTTCGAGTAAAACCCAGATCCTATCTGGTCTGGTGGGACTGGTTGAATGACTCTTTTTCTTAGCAGCTTTTCTATTTCTAAGGCTGCTAATTCCCTCTGATTGGGTGGTACATCAGAGATTTGTTTGATGGGTCTGGGAGTTAAATTGAATGGTATTTGGTAGCCTCTGGATATTATTCTCTGCACCCAAACATTGGCAGTAATAAGATGCCAGGCTGGTAGATGCAGAGAAAAATGACCCCCAACTGCTTCCAGAGGAAAGCAATCGGGCCACTGCTTAGGAGTGCTGGTAGGGTCTGCCAGAGAAAGAATATCTAGTGCCCTGGTTATGTGGAACCCCTCTACCCCGAAAGGGGCGTCTTCCATATGAGTTGCCCCCTCATCCTCGAGGGGACTGTTCACCACGAGTGTCATGAAAAGATCCTTGGGATTTCTTGAACCACATTTTTCCTCCCTTCTGGTTCCTGGAGTAGGACCTCTCTGGGTTGGAAAAGCGTATGCCCACAGCAGACAAGGTCTTTCCATCTTTCTCACAATGTGCAACTGTGTCTCATACTTTGGGTCCAAACAGTGCAGATTCGTCGACAGGTCCATTGATGAAGAAAGATTTAAAGGGGTTTGCTAAGTCACAAAACTGCATTCAAGCATTACGTCTCATGACAATGCCTGATGCGGCAGCTCGAGCTGCCCCCTTGGTGGTGTGAGATATCAAATGCATTGAGGAGTTTGAGATGGATTCAAGGGTAGCTAGCTGCGAGGAGACAGTATCACACACCTCATCAGGCAGTACCCCCACCAAAGAAGAAGACATTTCAGAGATTAGGTCTCTTTGGAGGCGAGTAAAGTGTGCTAGATAGTTCAGCGACTGAATGGCATAGGTCGCTGAAGCATAGGTCCCCTTCCCTAGTCAGTCCATGGTCCAAGACTCCCTGTTTGGAGGATGGACAGTGGAACTATCTTCTGCTAGTTCCCTCTTTGTAGCCGCCGCCACGACCATAGAATCAACTGTCAACTGCTTGGACCAGTGAGGTTGGTCTTCAGGTGTAGATAAAAGTTTTTCTGGCCTCTGGGGGACAGGTTCTACATTGTCCAGGGCCTTCTAGGCGCACTGCACAATGAGTTTAACAAGATCATCTGCTGGTGGGGTCACCCAAGAAGTAGATGGCCAGGCACAGAAGGCCTGCAAGAACACCGATTCCTCAGAAGAAGGGTTAGAGGACTTTCAGTCTCCTTGCTGTTTGAGGATTTTGAGAATATTTTCGAATGAGACGTTGTCTGGGGGAGACCATGTGGACCCTCCCCCCTCATCACAATCAGTATCTTCGGTGTTAGATTCCTCCAGGGAATCAAGGTGCTTCCTCTTGACCATTTCTTCTGGGGTGGCTCCCCAGTGGGATCTTCTGAACAGGACTCTGTAGAAGGGGTTCCCTTCAAAGGGGGATCTTGTGACTCCTGTGCCCGGGGTCCTGAAATAGAGGGTTTATAGAGGTGCATGCTGGAGGGGGTTCTGATACTGATGTCATTGGTGCTGACTGTGAGCCTTCGGAGTGAAGGACCCTCTCCATCACCTGGACAGCAGACCCACCCAAGGAGGATGGGAGCTTGGAACTGGGGTCACACCCTTCCCTGGGTAGCCCACCTCCAGGTGGGGAGCTCTGAGAGAACTGGAAGCCATTGGAGCCATGGACATAGACGGTGCCAGTGAGAAAATAGGCGCTGGGCTAGGTACCAAGGTACAGATGGTCTAAGCACTGCTCCGAGAGAGCATCGGCTCCAGCAGAGCCGATGCAGCAAGGGTGGTCATTGCCGACGGGAAAACACTGCTGTCAGAGCTGAGTGAACATTGGTACTGAGATCTCTGGTATCTAGGTAGAGGCCGGAAGAGGATAAACAGGGGAAGATGTAGTAAAAGATTCCGAGCCAAAAGGGATGGAAGGTCTAGCTGGAATGGGCAATCCCCTAGCTGCCAGAAGCTGGTCTACAACCCGCACTAGATCTAATTCAGAAAAACTCCTAGTGGATCTAAAGGAGGCTGTTGAAGGAGAATCAGGTCTTTCTAGAAAGGGGCTAAACCTCTGCCCCAAAAAAGGGTCGTAAGTTGGAGAGTATCTTGTCCTTGGCAGGTATTCAAGTTTTGGAGCTGATGGAGCCGAAGAAACTGTCGGCACCGTGGCCAGGGATGGTGCCGAAGCAAGTACAATCAGCGGATCCAATGTCAGATCCAAGGACAGCACCGAAGTCAGTGGTGCCGAGGTTGGAACCAAAATAGGGATGAATATCATGGACGGCACCGAGGAAGAAGACAGAGCCTGGTGCCGAAGAGGTCTGCGCTAAGGGCGCCAGCGAAGCCGATTCGGCTCCCTAACTGACAGAGAAGCAGGAACCGAGTGACTCCGTTTTTCCTTATTTTTTTTGGTCTTTAGAGGGTCTGAGACCTCCGACCCAGATAGAGCCTCTGAAAAAGGTGTCTTGAGTAAACCTTTTAAAATACGTTTAGTTTTACGTTCTGCTAGTGTACAATTACTAAAACTAGCACAAATGTCACAGTCAACTTTAATATGATCCACGCCCAAACAGTAGACACAACAAGCATGTGTATCTGAGTTAGACAACTTACGTCCACACTTGTCACACTGTTTAAACCCCGACTTAGCTTTGTCTGACATAATAAGGCAACAAGGCTATCCTGTAGAAAAAAACAAAAGGGAGAGAAAAAGGGAGAGAATACCAATGATGGTATTTAAAATATACCACAAGTGGTAAGGAAGGGTCTGTCAAAGGCAGGAAAGAGGGACAGTACCAATAGTGGTAGAAATTATATTACCAAGGTAAAGGGCAAGGAATAGAATTAGATAATAGGCGACAGTGAGAAAAGGCTAACTTGACTAAGAAATAAACAATTTTGAAGAGAAATGTCTTAAAAATAAAAATTTTCTACTTAGCTTTGAGAGAGATGGCTAGCACATCTGACTAGGAAAGCAGCAAACGAGATCTGGAGTAACTAGGAGAGGGGCGTTATGGGTAGGTCTTAGCTGAGAGTTTTTGGCTGGTGCAAGCCTGGAAACGGCAGTATCGGTTCTGAGGACTGAACCGACGTCCTAATAGTAATTAATGAACAAAGATTTACAACATCAGATGGGCATATACCTTTCAATGAATCAGTCAAATGAGTTTTCAGTGAAGGAAGCTTTCAGTGAAGTGAAGTAGACCCATATATATATATATATATATATATATATATATATATGTATATATATATATATATATATATATGTGTATATATATATATATATATGTATATATATATATATATATACATATATATATATATATATACACATCTATATATATATATATATATATATATATATATATATATATATATATATATATATATATACATATATATATATATATATATATATGTGTATAGATGGATAGATAGATATAGATATATATATGTATGTATGTATGTGTATAGTCATAATACAGCTTTAGAAAAAAGGGGAAAGCTCTCAACCTCTTGGCACAAAAAATCTGGACAAAGCTAAAAATAATGGGGAGAACAAAGCCTCAAAAATAGGGAGAATTTTTAAATAATGTTATTATAAATTTCGAAAGTTGCTAGAATAAAAGGCCCTGTGTTACCATCCATTTTCTGAAGGATATAAGGTCTGAAACTCAAATTATTTCATTATTTAGTGAATTCATTCCTTACTGATTTGGCACAAAAGTCCAGAAAATCACAAATTTTATGAGGAACAGACCAAAAATATGAAGTAAAAATCTGGACATCCTGCGAATTCTGTTCAACTGAGAGGTATGGAATCTATCCCAATTTAAAAATATATTAAAATTACCTATCCTCTCCTACCTCCTCCTCCAGCATGGCCATCCATCATAATTCATTCTTTTTCTTTTTTCTTGTATGTGCAGCTCTCATTTCCTCAGTGTCCTAGCTGTCCCCTTTCCACATATAAAACCCAGAACAGAGTGTGATTTTGGGGCCATATTTTGGTTGTCTGTCCTTGTATTTCCGTTTGAAAGTTGGTATCCCACAATTCCATTAGAGTGGGCGGGGTTAAATAATTATGTATGCAAATATTTTGTTAATTGGCGAACAGATTTGCACCTATTTTTCATGGGCCTCTGTCCAGATTTTTGATGTTTCCATTCCAGGTTGAGAGGTATGGGGGTGTGTCCATATAAGGACACATTCGAAGTGAACTGAAGTAATAACATGCACATTAGGTAAGCTGCTAACCGGCTTCAGACACGAGTGCATCTCTACTCAGTACGGACTGCTGAAAATATATGAAAGCACTAGTAAATTTACAGATAAGCACAGCATGTGTACAATATTGAGCCTCTTTTATACATATTTACATTCTTTTCAGATCCGTTTACACTGATTCAGAAATGTCAAACTGCAGGAGGCATTCCTTTACAGGCTTGAGAACTATCAAAACAACCCAACAATATGCAGTTTACTTATGTATATACCGGCATAGCGACCCTAGCTGCATACTGGCCTTACACGTGTGAAGCTTGGCATTATGAATACCACCCTAAACTATGCCTTTGCCGCAAAAGAACATTATTTTCTTACAAAAATAAGTCTATAAATATCAGTAGATTTTATGCAGTTCTTAATACAAGCTGTCTGGAATTATTTGATTCAGTATTTCACGTATCCCTAAGCAATTCTAATTGTATAAACAGCATCAGTAAATCCAAGGCACTGCAGTGGATTCATAGCTCTCAACCATCCACCTCCAAAATGAGGAACACTGCCTGTCATAATGTGGAACAAATGGGTAAAATGTGGAGCACCTGTTAACAGCTTCAACTGTGAAGGTCACTGGATGGTTAATGTGCGTTACTTTATATGTATAAAAGTCATTTTCAACAATGAATATGATTCAGTACTATTTATCACAGATATCAGTTTTTTCTAACATTGAATGCATGACAGAACCTTTCAATGTGGAACTTTCAGGAACATGGACTTTTTAAGACCCAAAATGAGGAACGTTCCTCATGATGTACGCTTACGAAGTTAAGGTGGATTTGTTTGTTTAAAATGAATCATTCCACGTTACTGAAAATAAATTCTTGTCATGTCACACTCTGTCTACCGGTAAGTATGGCGTATGTATTTTTATAGACCAGTGCACCTGTTTTATGTAGTATGATTTTCATTCATTATTTGTTATTGGCTTTAGTCTTTATCATATCATGACTCCTGTTCCATCCTGTATCGTTTTAAAATTGCATCAGTTTTACACCTATTCCTTTGGTAAAATTACATCTTTTAGAACTACTATTTTGCACCGCGCCCCTCTCCCGTGACGGACAACTGGATGAGATGAACAGCTGTTATAAATACTATCTATACATGTTAAAAGTACCAACTGCCCTTGTCTCTCATGCAACCCGGCCACACGCATTTCAGGGATGGGACTGCCCATTCTTTTCAACGGCAGAAGCACCCAGAAGTAACGCTCCTGGGTTGGAAGACACGCCAGTCACGTGGTCAGCAGTTCGTGTTTGTTCGAAGTTTCATAGATGATCTTAGTTTAGAAGTAGCGATACTAGCGAAGGAAGAGCGACGTTGATATATCCAGGAAGGAACACAGAACAGAAGAACCATACGACAACACTTAGAAACTCAGAAGTATGTGAGAAGTTGTGAAAAAGAATTCAGTGACGCAAGACTGATTTGCTGTTTGCAGTTGGTTTAGAGTTGTACTGTCACAATCGGAAGTCTAGGTAAGGGATCGAACAAGTGCGTGGGGCTGGAGCTAAGAGGGTGGCTAATTATTTGTGTTACATAGTCACACAGTGTATGATCTAAACATTTAGAATTGTATACCAATGGCGGGGTATCAAGGGTCCCCGAGAAGAGTGAGAGGCGCATGTACTGGGTGCATCCGGTTTCGTGCATAATACACCTTATCTATTTATTTGCCCTCAGTTGTGCTCCTCTCTGTACAGTACTATGCTGGAAGGTTTTATTTTGTATCCACGGTCATGTATAGTTTCCCTACCCCATCTCATTAAAAAAATCATATATGTCTTTTAGTCCAGACATTGCTCATGGGCACCTTTTAATAAACAAATACATACTTTTTAGCTGTTACCAGCTACAATCCCATCTATAAGCAAGTGATACACAAATCGATGTAGTAGGCATTATTTAGGATGTTTGATGTATTTTCTACTATGAGTAGGTCATACTGTTTCTGAGAGATGCTTCAAAAATGTTCTGTGTAATAGCAAGTTGTGTCTGGCAACTCCTTGACTGCAGGAGCGGCCCTAGGTCAACTGGTGCCCTAGGCAAAACAGCTCCATGGTGCCCCCCAATGCATTACCTGGTGCCCCCATCCTGGTCTACCTACACCAAATAAATACTGGAAAAGTGCCCCTGCTACACCGGCGCCCTAGGCGACCGGCTAGTTGGCCTTTGCCTAACTGACTGTTGTCGAGCACTTTGCAAAGTCTGTGCTGTGAGGTTTTGCTAAGCAAATTATGTTTCTGAGTTCACGTGTTGCAGGACATAATTGTATATCCTTGACTTTATTACTGTGAAAAAGGCTGCTGTTTATTCTAGCTTCAGTTACTAATGGCAAAGAAAGAAGTTTCATTACTGTGTATAAGCAAGAATAGATGAGTAAATGTGAGTTATTTATACTGTAGTCTCAGAATTGTGGAGTCTTTTGTGCTTCATTTAGGCTGTTGTGTCTGGAGAAGAAACATGGCACATGTTCTTCTAGTAATTTAGGGAAAGTATATTTGTCTTTCTTCTAAAATATTTTGCAGAAAACTTTGATACTCCTGTCTGGAACACATTAATATGAACAATTAAAATTCTACAGCAGATACATACCTCTATAGTACAGATTTTCGCAGGATGTCCAGATTTTTCCCTCATATTTTTGCTCTGTTTTCATAAGATTGTGTTTTTCTTGCAAATTAGTGGCAAATCATTAAAGATTAAAGTTAGAAAATAATGACAGACATTTGAGTTTCAGACCCTTCAGAAAAGTCATGCTAATGCAAAACCTATTATTCTATCAACTTACTAAGTTTGTAAGAACAATATTTAAAAATGGCCCCTATTTTTGGGCCTTTGTCCCCATTTATTTATGGATTTGTTGCTCTAAGAGGTTGAGAGGTATGAACAGATACTCTCCATTTTTTTTGGTAATAAAGTGAAAATTTTGTATTGTGCGAAGTTTGACTTTCCCTCCAGATCTGAACATTTCAGGTTAGACATGCTGTCTCATTTTGGGCTTCCGAAAATATGACAACCATTATCAAAGTCCATGGATCTTCAAGATCCATATCATCCTTTTCCGTATTATGGTCCTGGCGAACTCTAGACAGTGCTTAGGTTCATAGGCAAGTATTATGCAGTTGGTCTACAGACCATTTTAAGGCTAAGGAAAACATCTATTCAGAATTTCCTCCTAGCATTGGGGGGGGGGGGGGGCACAGTAAAGTAGACTGGGAGAAAATTTGAGGCTATCCATCCAATTGTCTAGGTTTACCTTGAAGGTGGCATGGGTGCTACTCTGGTGGAAGTTTGTTCCAGAGATAAAGGACACAATGGGATATGAATATGTCATGCCAGTGTGTTATTTATCTCCTGATGAAGACTTAGTTTCTTTAACAAAGTATTTGATGTACCATAAGTTCTGCGAAGGAATAGGAGATCAAATAGGGTTGGATCTTTCATGGCATGAAATTCTGGACATAGACCTTCATGAAGGAATCTGTAGAAGACCAAGTACATGGAAAGGCTTGGCAGTCTTTTCTGATGACTAAGATTTTTGAGCCCACTGATCTTTTTAGCTTTGAATAGGTGAGATCTCTAAAGTTGTGCACCGTGTTTAGATAAGTACGTGCCAAAAGGTGCATTATATTCAATAATGGGTCTGATAAGGTCTAAGTAAAGGGGAATTAAGACTTTTTTGGATCTAGTGGAGATGCCACTGGAAATTAGGCCAAATAAAAGGCTTTCCAAACTACTGTGGAAACACAATGGTCAAATCATAAGGAATTATCAACAAGAGTACCCAGATCCCTTACAACAATGTCTGTTTGGAGGGGTGCAGCTCCTAAACAGTAAGTGAAATAGTTTTGTTTACCAAAATGAACTATGCTACATTTTTTAATGAACTATGCTACATTGTTTTACAATTAATTTGAGACAATTGTCATTGCAGCAGTTGTTAAAGTTTAAGCTGTATTGGAGCAATTGCGTGTCAGTTGAAGATCGAATAATGACAATTTGCAGGCATCTGCAAACTTAGCTAACAATAGGCCAGAAGTGCTGGACTGAAGGTCTGAGAAATATATGGCAAATAGGAGAGGGCCCAGAACTGACCTCTGTGGTACTCCACACTGTGTTTTGCTTTCAGAAATGGCACCTGCTACTTTAACCACATGAGTTCTGTCTGACAACCAGTTAGCTATCCATCGCACAATATAAGGATGGTAACACAGAAAAGTTACATGAACACATTTTACTCTAGAAACTGTTTAAAATCTGGAAAAAATGTTTCCTGTAAATGGTAGGTTAGTAGAAAGGCAGTGTGTTCATAAATGTCGATCTTATTTAAAGGAAGGACAGATACTTCCAGTTCATGCTCTACTATTTTAAAGATAACTACAAATAGATAAAACAAGAGAAGTGTTTTTTTTTTTTTTGTGTGTATTGGTTTTCTATGCAGTACTCATAATTCCCATAATTCACAATGGTTGCTATTATTTGTCGTACCAGTTAAAAGTGACCTTATGGGGTAGTGACACAATTTTGTTTTATAGCCAGGCTGCACTCTCTCTCCCCCTCCCTCCCCACAATACAGTTTATGCCCCATTATATAACCTAGTTTGGCCACAATTGCTTGTCTTTCCACTTTATTGATTTTATCTCTTTATTTGTTTACTTGGTTAGTCTCACTAAGCTAGTAGCCTCTTTTAGGGGTGACCACAGGTGGTATTTGTGTCACTTAACTGTCCAAAGAGATTGAACAGTTAAACATCGAGTCATAAATATTGAGCCATGGAACATCAAACAAACAAAAAGACACAAAAACATCCCGTGCACTCCCCACGCCCCATACTAGTTTTATACACACACACACACACACACACACACACACACACACACACACACGTATATGTATATATATATATAGTGTATATGTATATACACACATCTCTCTCTCTCTCTCTGTCTATAAATATATATATATATATATATATATATATATATATATATATATATATATATATATATCTTATCTCACCAAACTTGCACTACAGTGGGGAAGGGCCAGTTTCCTAATACCTTTTATTCTGCCATCTCATATAACAGACTTCCTATTCTTGTCTATATTTCAGTGTCCTCTTTTCAATATTTATGATTCAATGCTCAACAGTTCACTAAGTGACACAGACCTGTGTTTATGCTGACTGTAGTTAATTTGGCCATGCACCAGGGAAATTCATGTACTCTTTTTTTGCCAATAAGTGGTGGTGGAGGGCTGCTCTAGAGGTCAAAGTTTTCCAAGATGGAGTAGGAAAGAAGACAGCAGTCTGAAAGTGGAGTAATGGAGAACATTGTATTATTGTAAACAGATTCTGCAAAAAAGGAGACTGTTGTTAGAGATTTGGAAGAAGGAAGTCTGGAAACTCCTGAGCTGGTGGAGGTGATGGATCAAGGTGAGATGAATGCTGATGAAGTAAGTTGGAGTACTATAGTGGATCATGTATTCATTGAATTTTCGACACTTGGGCCTAAAGAAGAAGTTCTGCCAAATGAATTCGGAAAAGGATATGGATTACTAGGATTACTAGAAGGTGCCTATATTAGTTTGGCAGGTATGCTTGGCCAGTTGAGCAGCTGGTTTTAAAAGCAAGCCCCTACAACAGGATGTCATTGTGCGCAGTAAGAAAAGTTTTTCACATGCAGATGTGGTGAATAAAGGCAAGAAAAGTATGCTGTGTATGTTGCAGAAAGAAGACATGGACTGGTGTAAGGGCAGCAAAACAAAAAGAGAAAACTGGTGGTAAGAATTAAAACAAAGAACAATGGCATTATTGATGGTTATGAAGGTTGTGGACAGTATTTTTTATGTTTTAAGTTTAAAGTACACGATATAAGAAGGTTTACCCTTAGGAATACAAGACTTTTGTGAAGTAACTTTTGAAACATTTACTTGAAAATTTATGAATGAAGTGCATAAAAAAGAGTTATTTGGTACTATGAATTTTTCAGATTGTGGGACTTGCAGGTAAGTAAGAAAACAAATGTGCATTTTAGAGCATCTGGTATAGAGGAGACTGAGCTAAATACTTTTTGTGTGTGGTTGAAGTAAGGTGCATGAGGTTAACTATGTACAATGAAAGAAATGTTTGGATGGGGTTGTAGGAGATATGGGTGACAATTTATGTGGGTTAATGAAAATGCAGCATATTTCAAATGTTAAAATTGTGAATGGAAAATGATGAACAGTGAACTATTGGGTTCAACCTAAAGAATGTTTTTATGTGAGGATAACAGGCACTTGGTCAGGACTGTAATAAAACAAGATGTGGTCAGTGTGGGGTTTAGGGACATTTCACTGCAATTGTAGGCCTAATTATAGAAAATGCAATGAATCTGGACATTTTTGAGTTTCCTGTCCTGTACTAGTAAAGGAAAGCTTAGAAGAAGAGTATATTTCAGAAGACACTGTGATAATATAAATGAAAATATTGGTGAAGAAAATATTGTGAGGAAGGTAACTGAAAATGTAACTAATATGGAAGAAGGACAATTGGAATAAGAATATGTTTTACAATGAGAAAGTATTAGGTTGCAAGATAAAAACAGATATGCAGCATTAGGAAGTGAAGAAGTAGAAGGGGGAATTTTGAGATTGGCGAAGAACACAAAGAAAACGATAATAAATCGGTTGGAAAGAGGGTATGGAGGAGTAAATGAAAAAGTAAAACCTAGAAAAAAGAAAGATGCAAAAAAATGAAAGGGATGACTTGGGAATATTAGCACTAAACGTAAGTAGCATTCAGAATGATATTAGAGGTGTGCTAGTAACTGATGGTGTAAACTATGTGTGCAGGTTATATGTTTATTAGAAATGAGATGTGTGAAAGATGAAAAAAGGAAAATAACTGAGGCAGTATTGGGTAAAAAGATTATACGTCAGTGGGGATTCATATGTGTTCATGAATAGGATTTTTTTTTTAAGTGAAGAGCGAAATTTCCTGGCTGTGATAGTAGTAGTACCTGAAAGGCTAGTGGTATGTGATATAAGAAAAAGGGAAACGTGTAAAGATAATTGTAGTTTATGCATACACTAATGGGATATGAAAAATGTATGTCTGAGGAACTTAAAAACTTTGTCCTATTAAATATCAGTTATATTGGGAGATTTTAACCGTTATTTATAGAGAAAGGAGAAGAGCAAAAGTAACACAAAATATTAAAGTAATGAGAAGATATAAGACATAGAAAGTTGAAAATGGGGAAAATAGTGAATGGACATATAAGGGACGACTTTTATAACCGAAATACATTATGTTCTATATTTAATAGCTATGAAAAAAAATAGGCGAGGTAGAAATGGCTGAGTTTCTGAATCATAGAGCAGTGTGGACTAGGATATCAGATGACCGAGAAGTTGTAAAAGAAGGCAAAAGAATACAAAGAGTATCTTGAAAATTTGCTGAAATAGATAAGAAAAAAAGGAAGATAAGATTTTATAGGAACAACATATGATAACGAGAGCACATTATTAAAACCTGGGCAGATTGGTGAAGTACTTATAAAGAAAAAATACAAGAGAACATTTTGATTGTAGAATAAGAGAGAAGCAAATAAGAGAATATGAGGTAGGAGGTTGGCATAATGGTTAAGGTGTCTGCCTTACAAACACAAGGTGCAGGGTTTGATTCTGACATGGGGTAATTAGCTAGGCTTAAAATGGCCCACAAGGGCACTTAGCCTAGTACTAATCTATGAACCTGTGTAATGAAATTATATATAAAACATGAAAAGAAACAGAACAGTGTGGTGACAGAATAAAATAAGTGGAAAGAGAGCTATGAGCAAATAAATCAAAAAGTTAAATTATGCTTAGATAAAGATTATTTTTAAAAGGAAAATAGGAAATTTCACCATTTTTTGAGAAATGAGGTAAAATTAAGACCAGAATAAAGGATATAATGTTTGGTAAAGGAGGACATATTGGATATAAGCAGAAAGAAATAATGGAAATTGTGAAAAGGTGGTGGGTAGAATGTGTGAAAAGGAACTACTACAGGAAGTATGGATTGCAAAGAAGAATCCGAACATTGTAAGAACTGTGTAGAAAAAGACATTACTATGAGAGATGTGGAAGAAATAATAAAATAAAAATGGAAAAATCAGAACCGGAATAGATGGATTAGGTTATGAATATTATAAAGAGATGAATAGAAGTGAGATCTTTATATTTTTCAAAATATTAAATGAATGGATAGAGAAAGGACCAACAGACAGAGGGATTTGATGTGGAATAATTAAGTTTATTTGGAAAAAAATGATGGGAAAGGTAAAAAACTAGCAACAGATATCACTGGGAAATACAAAAGTGTAAAATCTCAATGAAGAAAATATAAAAAGGATGCAGAAAAATTTGGTTGACGTTATAGGAGAATGTTTTTTCAGAAACAAGGGAAAAGGTGAAAGAAATGTTAATAGCAAAAGGAGTTGAGTTTGAAAGAAAATGAGAAAGCAAGGTCTACTGATATGATTTGTCAAAGGCTTTTGACAGTATTAGTTATGACGTGATGTGGAAAATTCTAGAGACACAGGAGAAAAAATGTCAGTGTTCTACAAATATGCTATGAAATGTCATGGATGAAAGTTATGGTAAATGGATGGAAGGAAAGAGAAAAGGTGGGAGAAGAGCTAAGCAGGTATGTCGATTAAGTATGTGTCCGTTCTGGTAATGAATTCAGTAATTCAGACATGTATGTGTGAAATGAAAGAAACAAAATGGTAGACTGGAAATAAGTTGTAATACTAATCTCTTTGTTATATGTAGATGATTTAGTGATTGTGGCAACAAATAAGTTATGGATAAGCAAAGTTGTGGTATGCGTAGAGGAATTATTAAAGAAGGCTGCGTTGCAGTTAAATAAGGCAGAACAGTTAGGGTTTGGTAAAACTTGAAAATAAGTTGAATATATTATGCTGTAAGGGAAATAAGTGTATTAGGAAATACACTTATGAAATCTGGAGAATATGAAAATGCAACAAAACAGTGGGAAATAATAATGGAAGAAAAAAAATTGCTGTCATGGTGGAGACATTTTATGTGTTAAATATATGCATATTAGGAAAACTAGCATATTTGGGCTGTGGATGTACATGTTTCCAGCAAGTCAGAGAAAGAGATGTTAGAAACATTTTTTTTTAATTTTATTAGGGGTTCAAGGTTTACTCCACTGAAAAGAGGGGTGATGTACAATAAAAAGAAGAATCTACAAATCCTGTAATGAAGTTCATCTCTATGCATTTTTTCTGAGTAATAATTAATGTGAAAGAGAGAATGAGATACAAATTATTGGGAAATGTTATATGTAAGGTATGAAGAAGCATGGAAACATGAAGAATGGAAAATAAATGGTAAACAAGAAAAGATGGACGGAAGCGAATATGATAATAAAATTGTGGAAGGTAAAAATTAGTGAAATTGATTAAAAATAGAAGTTATGTTCTTACCATAACGTTCCATGTTAGTTGTCTTCTTCTCGCCTTCTTCTTGCTGGATGGGTTCGGAGCCGACCTCGGCTCCGACTCGGCCACTCTAAAAGCTCGAGAGTTGGTTCCACCGGCTCGAGGCTCCCCTTATATCCCACAATGCTAGGCGAGAGTTACCTCAGATCTCGTTTGTAAGCTAACCCCAGCTTATAATAGTAACAGAAACTATAAACAGAGTCCACCTCTAACAACAGGGAGAAGAAGGGTGACCTACATCCTGATTCAGGAAATATGCAAAGCAGCATATGCCTAAGTAAAGAGGTGGTAGAAAGAGAGGTCACAATCACAACTCCTCTAGGTCTGTCCAGGCCAGGGGGAAGGAGGGTGGGACGCAAGAAGAAGGCGAGAAGAAGACAACTAACATGGAACGTTATGGTAAGAACATAACTTCTATATGTTAAGTTGTCTATCTCGCCTTCATTCTTGCTGGATGGGACCGCGTCCCTAGCACCTTATCCCGGGTGGCCTAACGGAACAGACTCCTGAGAACAGTGGAACCAAAGTTAGCTCTATGCCTAGAAGCTAAATCCAACTTATAATGAGAAATGAAAGTGTGAGGAGTAGCCCAAGTAGCCGCTGCACAAATGGTGTCAATAGGCAGTCTGTCTTGGAAGGCTAAAGAAGTAGCCAAGGCTCTGGTGGAATGGGCCTTAGGTTTATTAGGCAACTTTTGGTGTCTAATTTCATAAACAAGGGAAATCAGAGATGTTAGCCATCTAGATAATGATACCTTCGAAACTGAAAGTCCCTTTCTGCCTTCTGCATAGGAGACAAACAGCTGGTCAGATTTTCTGAATTGTTTTGTTCTATCCAAATAGTACCTCAACTGACGATGAACATCTAGCCAGTGTAATTTTTGTTCAGCCCTATTGGAATATTCTGGAAAAAGGACAGGGAGGTCAATGCTTTGATTTAGGTTAGACGTCGAGACTACCTTAGGCAAAAAGGACGGGTTGGTTCGTAAGGATACCCTGTCCTTATGGAACAATAGATAAGGAGGTCGACAGCTGAGTGCATGAAGTTCTGAAACTCTTCTAGCTGAAGTAATAGCTACCAGAAAGAGAGTCTTCCATGATAGCAATTTTAAAGAACAGGAGGCTGCAGGTTCGAAAGGGGGGAGAATCAAAGAAGTAAGAACTAAATTTAGGTCCCAAGGAGAAGGAGGATTTCTTATAGGAGGTCTGAGAAGAAAAACTCCCTTCAAAAAGGCTTTGCAAAGCTTGTGGGACATTAAGGCAGACTCAGAAATACCCACATGAAAGTTAGAAATAGCTGCCAATTGAACTTTAAGAGTAGAAGGAGATGAACCTGCATGGAAGAGTTCAGCAAGAAAATCAAGGACCATTTGGATGGAAGCAGTGAAGGGATCTATGTCCCTTCCTTGAGCCCAATATGTGAAGCGTTTCCACTTACTCAAATAAATCTTCCGAGTGGAAGATTTATGGGAAGTTATCAAAATATCTCGAACAGAGTGAGATAATTGAGGAAGCCTGGCTAAGGTTGGAACTGGAGGAACCAAGCAGTGAGGTTCAGAGAGGGGAGGGAGCGATGAAACTGACCCGACTGATGGATCAAAAGATCTGGAACTAGGTCCAGATGCCAAGGTCGCTCAATAGAAATTGATGTAGAAAGGGGAACCACACCTGTCGAGGCCAGTAAGGAGCAATGAGGATCAACGAGGCCTTCTGAGCGATAGCTTTCTGTATCACTTGAGAGATTAGTGGGAAGGGAGGAAATGCATACAGAAGTCCCCGGGGCCAAACTTGGACTAGAGCGTCTCTGCTGGGTTGGCCTGGTAAAGGGAATAGAGTGAAATAATCTCTGCACTTGCTGTTTTGGGGAGTAGCAAAAAGATCGCAGCAAGGCTGACCCCAATTGAGAAAAATCTCTCTCACAACAGAGTCTTTCAGAGACCACTCGTGAGGCATGAGGATAGCTCTGCTCAATTTGTCCGTGATTTGATTGGACTTCCCGGGGATGTGCGTTGCTATCAGAAACCGCTGAGAAGAAATCGCCCATTGCCACAATCTGAGTGCTTCTCGACACAGGGGTTAGGACCTGGTTCCGCCTTGTTTGTTGATGTACCACACTACAGACATATTGTCTGTCTGGATTGCAATCGTTCCCAAGGGAAGAGAGTCTTGAAGGGCTTGCAACGCTAAAAGCACTGCTCTCATCTCCAGAACATTTATGTGCAAGTGGCATTCGTCTGGTTGCCATGTGCCCTGGACCATCCTGCCCTGATAATGCCCCCCCCACCCGATCAGGGAGGCGTCCGTTGTCAGAGTAGCAACTGGAGGGGGAGGAACAAAGGGTCTTCCCAACAAGAGCTGAGGGGAAGACATCCACCACATGAGATGATTTCTGCACGCCTGCGTGATCATAATGGTGTGGGACATTGGAAGTTGCTGGTATGACCATTGTGTAAAGAGCATCCATTGAAGGATTCGCATGTGAAATCTGGCTAATGGAAGCAGAGGTATGGCAGCCGCCATAATTCCCAACACTTTCAGGACTAACCTGGCTTTGATTCTGTTGTTGTTGAAAAGGAGTGAGACCAGTCTGTGTATGTCTGTTATTCTCTGATCTGTTAGCCTCGCAGACATGTCTACTGTGTCTAGATTTGCGCCTATGAAGGTAATAGTACGACAAGGCGACAAAACAGACTTTTCGCAATTTATTGAAATGCCTAACTTTTGACAAATGCGAAAAGTGTAATCCCTGGCCATCAGAAGGAGATGCTTGGTGGGAGCTGTGAGGAGCCAGTCGTCCAAATATGGAAACACCTGGAATCCTTGTCGTCTCAGGTGAGAAGCTACCACTGCCATGCATTTGGTAAACACCGGGGCAGTGGTGAGACCAAAGGGCAGGGCCCTGAATTGAAAATGACTGGTTCCCAGCCTGAAGCGGAGGAATCTTCTGGAGCGTCTGTTCATTTTATGTGATAGTACGCATCCTGAAGGTCTATAGAGCACATCCAGTTTCCTTTTCCCAATAGGGGAAGGATGGACTGCAGCGTGACCATCCGAAATCTTGTTTTCTTGACTGATCTGTTCAAGATACTGAGATCCAAAATTGGTCTCCAGTCCCCTGTTTTCTTTGGAACTAAAAAGAACCTTGAGTAGATTCGGATCCTTGCTGGTCTGCTGGAACTGGTTGAATTGCTCTTTTTGCAAGCAGTTTTGAAATTTCCAAAACCGCTAGATCCCTTTGAGCGGGTGGAACATCTGGAAGGGATTTTTTTGATTGGTTTGGAATGCGAAGAAAGGGGATAGAATAGCCTTCGGAAATGACAGACTGTACCCATTTGTCTTGAGTCAGGGATAGCCAGGCTTCTGGGTACAGTGACAATCTTCCCCCGACTGCCTCCGAAGGTGGGCAGTCGGGCAACACCTCAGGGATGCTGAAAGGGCTTATCAGAGAAGGCTTCTCGATTGCCCTGGTTCTGCGGAGCCCCCCCTGCCTCGAGGGCGACGTCTACCATTGTTATTCCCGCCTCTGCCTCTGGCGGGGAAACGACTTTGTGCGTCAGGCGAAGTCCCTTGAGATTGTTTACGGAACCACATTTTCCCACTTTTCTGGCCTTTGGGGTAAGGCCTAGAAGGAGTAGAAAAACGGACTCCGACGGCAGAAAGAGTCTTGCCATCAGTCTCGCACCTAGTCAAGGCTTCTTTCACTTGAGGACCAAGGAGAGATGATCCATCAAACGGGGAATTAGTGAAAGACGTCTTGAAGGGGTCCGCAAAATTGCATAGCCGCATCCAGGCATGCCTATGTAAGGCCACACCCGTCCCTGCGGCCCTACTCGCTCCATCAGCCGCATAAGAAAGGAGGCGCTTGGAGGAGTTGGCTATGGAGTTAAGGGTAGCCAGCTGAGTGTTCATCTTATCTTGAAAACCCGCAGCTGTAGGGTCCTTCAACATGTCACTCGCTTCTTTAATCAAGTCCCTTTGAAGGCAGTAAAATGGCACAGGTAGTTCAGCGAACGCATAGCAAATGTCGCTGACGAGAACATCCGCTTCCCGTACCTGTCCATGGACCTAGATTCCTTGTTAGGTGGATGGACAGGTACTGAAGGATCAGCTAGTTCCTTCTTAGTGGCAGCAGCTACCACCATAGCATCCACAGAGACTCCTTTTGTCAAGAACTGTTTGTCTGCTGGTGCCGTTATGAATTTTGAGGGTCTCCTGGGAGTGGGGTCCACTGAATCAGGAGCCGTCCATGCCTTTTTAGCTACCACCTGCATGAGGGGGTCAAAGGGGGGAGACACCCAGGAGGTGGAAGGACGAGAGCCAAACGCCTCAAGGTACACATATTCATCCTCCGAAGGGTTAAGGGCTGGCCAATTTCCCCTCTGTTTGAGGATTTCGAGAATGTCTGCAAAAGAGACATCTTCAGAAGGGGAACGGGGGGAACCCTTGGAATCATCTAAATCTGTGTCAGATGTGATGGACTCAGGTGAGTCAATGTGTTTCCTCTTACACTTCCACTTCCGAGGGGGCTCTTCTGCCAAATCAGGAGAGGCCTCGGAAGAGGATGAAATCCCCACAGGGGGTTCCTGAGGAGCTGGCTCTCTGCGGTCCGGGATGAGGGAGTGAGTCGACTTGACCTGAGGCACCGTAGAGGGAGGGGCGGACGGAGCCGACTGTGGAGTAGAGCCAGGCTCTAACACACTCCGCATGACCTCGAACGCACCCCTGTCAGGCAAAGCCAGAGGTTCCCGCTCCGAGAAGCTGAGAACCTCCCTCGGCACCGACAGTGATGGCTCCGAGGCCGATGTCTGAGCCGAACTCACCAGCGCCGAAGCTCCGAGAGGAAGAGCGGGGTCGGACAAGGGTCCGATGCCACTCACCCCCTCGGAGCCGACGAGGGAAGTTCGGCGCCGAGATTCTTCGAAAGAAGAAATCGGAGCCGAAGACATCTGTATCGGCTCCGACGCTACCACAGTCTCGGTTCAGCGCCCGGCTCCGAGCTCAACGGAGTCGGAGGAGGAACATATTGATGGACAGGGGCAGGCATCGACTGATGAGTCGGGCTCTGAAGCATTTGGGCCAGTGCCTCGGACTTAAGAAGTCGACTCACTACCCTCTGAAGGTCATGATCCGACAGCCTCGATGACCTAGAGGAGTGAGATTTATGGCTCCGTTCAGACAGCAGAGGAGATGCTGGAGCCGAATGAACGGAGCCAAGGGATGGTGACCTAGATCTCTTCCTAGATGTCTGCTCCGAAGGTCTGGTCGGAGCCGACAAGGGAATTTCTACTACCTCGGCTCCAGCCGGAGCCGAGGGAACCACAGAAGCTGTAGACTCATCGGCTCCAGCCAGAGCCGATGCAGACATAGGTTTTGTAGCTTTAGGTCTCGGCTCAGTAGCTGGAGCCGAGGACCTAGAAGCCTTGGAGGGCTTCCCAGAGACAGAAAGGGAATCCTCAGGCTTAAGTAGACCCCTTAGGATCAACTTATTCTTTCTTTCCTGCAGGACCCTGGGGCTGAAGCCGTGGCATACAGCACAGGAGTCCTGCAGGTGCAAAGGCCCCAGGCAGTAGACACAAGAAGTGTGACCGTCTGTCAGAGACATTTTCTGACAGCACGCATCACACTTCTTGAAGCCTGAGACCTTTGTGTCTTTAGACATCCTAGACAAAGTGTAACCCTCACACTCAGTCAGACACACTGATTACACTAATCTTATTTAAAAACTCAAAAATAAAACAATTAACTAAAGTTTTAATTAAGAGCAACACACACACACCACTAGGGAATGGGGAAAGGCCAGAAGGCCCGAGAGAGAACTTTAAAGTTCTTGTGGGAAAAAAACGGGATTTTCCGAAAAACAGGGGTAGAAATCCACTAAACTAAGGGAAAAGTAATTAAACTTAAAAATATAGGGGTTTAAGTATTCTAATTTCACAGAAAATACACTTACCAACAAGCCGGTAGAAAACCAACACCTCGATCGCTGTAGCGGCAAACGAGATCTGAGGTAACTCTCGCCTAGCATTGTGGGATATAAGGGGAGCCTCGAGCCGGTGGAACCAACTCTCGAGCTTTTAGAGTGGCCGAGTCGGAGCCGAGGTCGGCTCCGAACCCATTCAGCAAGAATGAAGGCGAGATAGACAACTTAACATCAGAACATTATGGTATAACTGTATTATGGAAAGAAAATGCTAAAAGATGTAAAAAATGCTATAAAGGATAGAATGAAAAGTCTGAGACAGGCTTGTTATGAAGCAGGGGATTTCCTGTGGTGTGTTTTATAAGGTTGGTTGCAAATTTAGCTATTTTGTATTAGCAGGAGGCTAGTTTAGTTTTATACATAGTGTTGATATTTGTAAGAATAGGGGACACATAGAACAGAGAAGGTAGGAGGCATGTTTCTGCTAATGTAATCCTTGCTTGATCTGTCAGGCAGTGTTTGGCCTTATAGAGGGAACTGAGTTTTTGATGTGTTTTCTTGATGGAAGGCGGTATGCAGTGATTAAATTTGAGGTTGTCATCTATTATGAGTCTGAGTAGTTTCATTTGGCTTATAGTTTCCGTTTTTGTGTTATTACTTGAGGTAGTATGAAATGTGGTTTCCTGGTTAAGGTGTTATTTTGAAATAAATAGCATAAGCTTGTTTTTGGCATTAAGCAACAAGTTACATTTTTTAGCCATATTTCAGTGTCAGTGAAAGTTTTTGAGTGTTTTCCTGTATCTTTTCATGGATGGGGAATGGGCTGCAGTAAGAATTGACAGAGGATTGAAATTGGAAGAGGGTTTTTAATGTATACGTCTTCAAGGAGTGGGTAATATGCACTACATTTTGGACGAGTTAATAGGTAATAAAGGTACGGGTCTGGAGGTGGCTGGAGGATTGGGGGGTGGGAGGAGAGCAAAGCAGACAGAGATAAACAATCCTACTAGCAGGAGACATTCACTCTATGTACGCCAGTGGTTCTCAGACTTTTTCAACTCTCGGCTCCCTTGCTGAATCCAGGTTTTCCCAAGCCCCCCCTCCCCCGCGGTACGCATACAGTGCATATTTTATTTATTTGACATTTGTTTAATGAGTCTGCCCGACTGGACTAAGAGACTGGGGAGAAAAGCTCAAAAGTACAATAAAAAGACGATTACCAAAAACAGTGTACATTCCGCTTAACAGCATAACACTGATCTACTATGGTTGAGAGGTAAGCAAACCTAATGCAGTCTTATTGACTTTAAGTTTATAAGAGCAATATTTAAAATCTGTCCCTATTATTTGGCTCTGTCCAGCATACCTTTCAACTGTATAGATTTTTGCAGAATGCCCAGATTTTTGCCTCATAGTTTTGGTCTTTTTCTCATAAAATTGTTTTCTGGCAAATCACTGGCAGATCATTGAGGTTGAAGTCAGAAAATAATGACAGACAGTTGAGTTTCATACTTCATACCCTTCAGAAAATTCATGCTAATGCAAAACCTGCATTTCTATCAACTTTCTAAGTTTGTGAGAGCAGTACGTAAGTGTCCCTATTTTGTGCCTTTGTACCCCCACTATTTTTGGCTTTGTCCAGATTTCTTAATCTAAGAGGGTGAGAGGTATGTGTCCAGTGGTATGGTCCAGACTTACACAGACCTCATTTCTGCTGCTGCCAGGGATCACTCTTACTCTTCAATCTCCCCCCCCCCCCGTGACACACACACACACCACACAGCAGACACAAAATATGCACATGCAAAACAATGAAATAATACAGCTCACTTAAAACAAAACCCAAACAAAAACCTACAAATAAAAATGAAACTGGTATTAAAAAACACAAATTGTATCTTTCATTTACTTTGGTTTAAAAACAAATAAATAAATAACTTCATATACTGCAGACAATGCACCCCTGACCCACCCAAATCATTTTTTGTCATCTAAATCATGCTTCAGAAATTATATTTATTTAAATTAAAATAAATAGATGAAAATAAAACACATATCACATCTAACCAATCAGTAAACAGCCTCATTGCAATATGAACATAATTCTAGCTGTCTAACCCAAGTAAAATTTAACTAGAGAGCAGTCTAAAGGGTAGCTGACCTTTAACTAAAGTTAGATGCAGTGGCTGTCTTACCTTACAGACATAGCCACCCCAAAGCCAGTAGATTAGAGCAACAATGAGTCATACTAGACAGTATAACAATTGGGGAGATGGAATCTACTCTCCATGAAGAACATAGCTGGACAATGTAGTGCAGATGTGAGCTGATATGAGAACATTCTCTTTTAATGTGAGACCTCTGTTCAGTATTATAGTGCAATATGTATCCAGTCTAAGTTTGTCCTCAGTGTGATGGAATTTCCTCCATTCATACTCCAACCAGCACCTCATCTTTCTTGTCTGCAAAGGCTCTGGACATGCTAACATTTTTTTTTCACAATAAGTATCAGACATGCAGTTCTTAGAAGACGGCTCTGTTATAAACTGTTACTAGGATCTCTTGATCATATGAAGAATCCTTCTCGAGGAACACCAGTAAGGGCATCAATATGCCTTAAAACTCTACTCTGGACCAACTCTGTAACTAGTGGTACCTGTGTTGAGAGCTCCAGAAGGAAATTGCATCAGGCCTTGAGGTTTGCTTCACTTCCATTTTAGCAATGACTATCTCAGCTGGAACATCAAGTCTAAAGAGTGTCCTTGAATATAGTTCAAGAGGGAACCACATGAGCAAAGCCACAATTCTCCATAATTTGACAAGGCGTTATGACAGATGTTCTAGATTTGCCATCAACTCATAACTCCTGCACTAAAATAACATAGGATGGGCCATCTTGGATGACACATAACTGAGTTATTGAAGAAATATGCACACTCTTGCAAATGAGTCTCAAGATAATGAAGTGAATTGTAAATTTAAGAGAACTCTGTAATATGCTAATGTCCCAATTACATACTCAAAGGACTTTAAATTAATGATAAAAATTGAAGAAAATCTGAATATTATGTCCAGGCTATTACCAGTAAATTTTGATAAATCAGTAAATGAAAATGATTGTTATAACAAATAAATGCTACAGCATAGAACTGATATAAGTAGAAGAAATCAAATAAGGCATGTCTCTTTACCCTATTTGACAAAACTGGGAATCCAGTGGTAGATCAGTGTAGAGGGCGTACTTCTAGGAGCTATATACATGAGTTGGTAGATGATCCCTTATTATTGGCAACCAAATAGAATATATCCCAAGATAGTTTACAGAAATCAAAAAAACAGAGGAGCCAGACTAACTGCGGTTGAATTTAAGTACTTGCAAACAGTCAAGTATTTGCAGTTGTTAATGTTCACCCATAGTCTGTCTCCTCTGTGCTTTTTTTCTTGACGTATTCTGCATAGTGAAAGTTATTTCTTTGCATACCTAAGATATTTCCTATACATTTGTTATTACAGATGGACTAGTGGCAAATCCATAATATGCACTTGGATACTCTCCACACTAAATAGAATATTTTTAAATATGCACACGGTTTATGGTACAACATACAATAAAAGTATCTAAAATACACAACATTCTAGATGAATTTTACACACCTTTTCATATACACTTGCCATATATTTTTTAACATTATTCTAATGTTTACAGTTCTATAGTAGCTTACATCATTTATTTATACAAGTGTCAAAATGTCATTAATAACAAAAGAGATCAAGACAAGAGAAAATATTAATAAACAAAGAAGGCAAGACAGGAGGAAATAAATTTAGACGTCATCAACCAATTTCTTTACTTGATGATTGTCAACATCATTACTAAAAGTGATAAAAAATAATTATTTCTTTATTAAATATAAATTGCCCATTTCAGTGTTGATTTTGCACAAAATCATTTCAGAAGCTAATAGGATATGCTTGTGCTGCAATTCGAGTTCCGAACATAACATGCTGCCGATTAATCCAATATAAGTCCTATTCCCACTTACATTTGAGCAGCCAGGCCAGCTGGAAATGTGTGCATGACGTGTGTTCTTTGAGCTCAATTCCGAATGGCTTGTAGCCCTGACTGAGCTGATGTCATCGCTCACGCGATTACCTCAGCTCAAACAGCGCGAAAATCGGAAAGTTTAAAAAAAAAAGAAAAAAAATCAGAAATGAAGGGAGTAATTTAGTATGGTTGGGAGGTATGGCTCGCGGCGCCCCGTGATGAAGCCCTGGCTCCCCAGGGTGCTGCGGCATACACTTTGGGAACCCCTGATGTAGGCAATTTTAGCACAAGTAATGTGTTGCTTTCCTGATTGTCTTTAAGAGTAGGCTTTCTTCAAAAGGTTGTCAAAAAACCTGTGATTAGAAACTACGTCTGTCTAGGGCTGAGATTCTAACTTGCATTTTAAGATGAGGTTCTTGCTGTTTTCCCTGTCAATATATAATGTATGTAACCTGGCATGCATAGTTCAAAAATAGTTAAGTCTGCAGTTTACAATGATGTTCACATATGCAGACCTTTACAAATTAGCCAGATTTTTTGTGCTACTTTGGTGCGGTCCTAGTTGTATAGAGACTGACCACAAATTGGTTACATGATGGTTAATTTATTATTTATTTATTTACATTTGTTGACCGGGTGTGTCCGACTGGACGTAGGTCCATTTTCAGCGGAGGCCCGGGGAGAAAAGCTCCACAGTTAAAATAAACAGACAGTAGTTATTGGATTACATAGCGATTAACAATTTAACATAGCAATTACTTACAACATATTTACATCTGAAGAACATAGTACATCAGTAGACAACTAGGATCTTTATCTGTGAAGTACATAACAGACATTAAGAAATGTTACAATAAGAAGTTCCTGCTGTATAATAAGTACTAGGCTTATGAGCATCTGAGCTTGCTATAATCAAGGTAGTTAGTGGAGTGTAAAGAAAGGTAGTGGTTGGATGGGGTGGGTGATATTAGAGTGGGAGTTGCAAGGGCATAGCCAGCGTGTTTTTAGGTGCGCTTTTAGTAAAGCTTTGAAGTGGGTGCATGATGGTATGGAGGTAATTGTGGGTGGGAGGGAGTTCCATAATTTGGCTATGGTGCAAGAGATAGTGCTTCACCAGCAGAGTTATTGGCTTTAGTGATCTGCAAGTGATTTTTGTTGCTGGATCTTAGTGGTCTGGTGGTGCGATAGGGTTGGAGTAGATTCTGGAGGGATGGGACATTTAGTGGGTGGTTTACTAGTTTGTGGGTGAGTGAGAATTGATACCACAGAAGGAGGTGAGGGAGTTCAAGCCAGCTCAGTTCAGCAAGTGAGAGACAGTGGTGACTACGGTAGGATGCCCCTGTGGCAAATTTGGCGATTATGTTGTAGCAGGTCTCGAGCTTGTTTAGATCGCTTTGCCTTAGGTTGGTATATATTGGAGAGGCATAAAGTAGGGTGGAGATAAGGTGGGAATTTGCTATTGAAATCTTTGCTGCTTTGGTGAGAAGTTGCTTATTTCTGTATAAACGCTCCTAGTTTTTTGTGGACGTTTTTTATGGTCATGGATATGTGAAGGTCAAATTTTAGTTTATTGTCTTATTTCCACTCCTAGCAATTTGGTGTGTTCAGTTGGGTATATAGTGTTGTTGTCTTTTGCTGTGATGTTAAATTATGATTAATGATTATGACTGATGATGTTAAATTATGATGTTTATTACATTACTAGGACATGGTGCACCCCTACAGTATGTGTGACTTTCACAGGTTCATACGTGTTTACTAGGCTAACATCCACAAGGGCATTTTTAAGCCTAGCCATGCATTCCAAAGCTCTGACAAGTTGTGGTACCCTTGATAAGTGTAAGCAGGTGCTTGGGAGATGAAACATTTACAAACAGATGCCTGGGAGATGAACCATTTACAGGCTGCCTGTGTCCATTAGAGACATAGGTGCCAAACCAGGGATGAATTTCCTGTTTCACATCCAATTTTCCAAGTTACGCTTAAGTTAGATTAGGGAAAAGGTCTACTTCACATGGATGGGGAGCCTGTACCAGAGATGGGTTAGTCTCTGGGATACATACCTGTCTCTCTAGCAGGTCATATTTATATCACAGGCAATGTTTTAAGTCTTTAGCATGGGTAATTCTGATGATGTTTTGTTTTGCGGATATGCAAGAGGTCCATCAGATTGGGGTCTGATAATGTGTGTATGCCAGGCATAGATCTCCCTCAACAGCGTGTAGGAGAAGGAATATAGGGATAGGGCCTTGAGGTGGTCCGCATAGGACATGTTACTTATGCCCTGTATTCGTTTAGTGACGAATCTCTGCGGACGTTGCAGTTGTTGGATAGGCCTGGTTAGGTACATACCAAAGGTGGCATTGTACTCAATAGGTCTGATGAATGCTGAATACAGTGGAACAGTGGCTTTCTTGGTTAAATGGGAAACATAGAATGATTTCTTCATTACTGTAGACTCATGATGGTCAAAGGCTAGATTACTCTGTGTATCCCTGTCTACTGGGTCAATTCTTAGGGGTTTGTTGTCCATATGGTAGTTACCAAGGGTATATGACTTTCCTTAGAATACTATTATGCATTTCTTGGTATTTAGTTTTAGTCCATGGCTCTAACACCAGTTATTTGTCTGTGTCAGCCCTTCCTGGAGAACATTTGTGTTGTTGGGGGATTAAATGACAGCTCCTAATTTGCAATCATCTGCAAATTTAGTCATCCAGAGGCTTTGACATTGGCCTTGACTTCAGAGAAGTAAATGACAAAAAGGAGCAGTCCTGGGACCGATCCCTGAGGGACTTCTCTTGTGACTGGCCTCTTTAAAGAAGTGGACTCCCCAATTCTAACTTCCTGGGTCCTGTCTGTGAGCCAGCTGGCTATCCACTGGGTGATGTAAGGGTTTGTACCCAACTTCTTGAGTTTTGTCAGCAAGACCCAAGTTGAAAAATATTGGTGGCCACCTCTGTGCAACTTTTGCAGGTATCCTTCATGTTATAAATTTAACACAAAAATGCTTTTAAACTTCTTGAACCAAATTTGCTAGAGCCACAGTTGACTGCTTTGGGGACAAAGAAAATAAATAATCCATTTCACTGGTCACTTCCTCCATGGGAAGACCCGAGCCAAAATTGCGAGTCAAGAGTGATAATACTGAGAGGCATCGGTTGGAAGGCAAGACTTCTTGTCACATTGAAAAGGAAAGTACTGTTGAACTTCATCCTGAATTAGAGAAAGTAGTTGCCATTGTAGTCCACCACCTTGGAAATTGAAGAATCCATTTTTGTCTTACCGCCATAAGTATGAGCAATAGGAATGTGAACAGCCCATGTCTGCCCTTGTCAGTGATGTTCCCTCTGTTGGGGGTAGCTGTCAGTAGTTTGGTTGAAGCTACATTTTTATGCTAAAGATGAGTGACTGTCAGCTAACTCTGCCCAATTCCACATTCTCTTGTTAACGGTTGCCACCTTTACAGATTTGTCACAGTCATTGGTCTCCAGCTCAGCAGTGATTTGCTACTATATCCAAGCCATCTCAGATATTTGTACTGGACTTTGTCACCAGAACAGATGTATTAGAAATTTGTCTGTACTTATTTTATTTTTTATTTAACATTTGTTTACAGGGACAGTCCAACTTGGAATGAGCCAGTTTTCAGAGGAGGCCCAGGGAGAAATACTCCAGACACATATCTTTGTAACGTGGGAGGAAAACAGCACCCAAAGGAAACCCGCATGAATGCAGGGAGGACATGCAGACTCTGCACAGAGGGAACTCTAGCTGAGAATTGAACTGGAGAACCTCTTGCTGTGAGGCGACAACACAAACTGCTGCACCACTGCTCTGTCTGTACTTCAGCAGCATTTTTGGTAAAGGGGTTCCTGCAGTGACATTCCGTTATCCAACTTGCAGAATATGGATTCTTGATTACTTCTGCACATCCCTCTGGAGGAAGGAAGAAGGTTTTTTCTCACTGTATCTCTCACTGCCCGAGAAAGTATCACCAGATAATGGTTAGAAATGATAAAAGGGTGTAATTTTTATACTTCATGCAAAAAAAAAAAAAAAAAATAAGTCACTGATTCCTTCTCCCCACTAAGTACACACACAGGTAGGCTAAAGGTTGAAGACCTATCACGGAAAAGAGCTGTCAAACAAATTCCAAAAAATGAGCAGAGTTGTGAAATATCAGTCCTGCATTTTCTTAATTAGCAGAATTTAAAAGCAAATGACACAAGCACCATCATGGATCTTATTGGTTTAAATTGTTATCATTTATAATAAATGTTGGATGCATAACCTGCAGTATGTGATTCTGTTGCTGTCTGGTGAAGATATTGGACATGCATGTTGTAAAATGTATTAGTGTCACAGAAATATCTTTTTGTTCATGGTAGGCAAAAGTCCTTGCTAGTTACAGGCTCACTTATTTGCCCTGTGCTCAGTCCCAGCCTCGAGGGAAGTGTGAACAGAAGATACAGCCTTACAGGCAACAGGGCAAGTTGTCACTTGCCTAGGTGAATGTTTTATTCTATTAAGTCCTCTTGTGAGAAACAGATCTGATTGTATCCTTGTTTTTGTGACTTTGGTATCATCATAAAGTTGTCAAAATCTTCTCCTGTTCCTTTGCAGGTTCAAGAGTTTATTGTAGAAAGATTGGACTCTCATATGGTGAAAACCTTTTATCTGTCAATTATTCTTATGCCCTGCTGGCAGCTATATCAAAACTTCTGTATAATTTATGAGACTTGCAAGTTAGTTATTAAATGCTTTAGACTTGTTGACTGCAGCCATATCAGCCTTTCCCCAGGACAGCTGTAAATGTAGCAAGTAAACTAGCACCTGAAATCAGAATGGTTCCAGGTCTCACAAGGCATGACTGTGACTGTTTTCCACATCTAAAGTTCCTAGACTGTTTCTGCCATATCCTTGTGAGCTGTAGGTCCCTCTCTATGACCCAGGAAAACCATGATGTATACTTAAATGTACTGGAGACGCTTCCCATTCAAACTAACACCACACTTATGGGCGACTTTAATCAGCTCAGTATAAACTGGGAGTCATAAAAGATTCCTAACATGCAGGCCCAGAGATTCCTAGACATTGTAAATGCAAACACCTTGGACCTGTTAGTTTGTATGCCTACTAGGGGCACAAACATTGATCTGGTCCTTACAAACATGGTGGAACATTGCACCTTCCCTACTGTAATGTCCTTGGCAGTCAGGTCAAACTATAAAACTGTCTTCTTGGAAGTAAAGGTAAAACCAGGGAGGGACACAGCTAACCTTGGTAGTTTTATGAATTCTAAGGCAAACTTCCTACCACTAAGTAACACTCTGGAAAAATTCCAAGTCCACTTGCCAAACCCTGAGAACACCACTGCCTGTGCAGAATCTTTCACAGAAGACCTGTATAATCATATTAAAAGCTTCACAAAGACAGCTGTACCTACCTAGATTATAACCACAGGATCAACTAAAAAAACAAGCCACCGTGATGGAATCCCAGCATCAGTAGGCTGTATAACAAAAGGAAGATATTCATGGCAAACATTAAGAGGTGCAATACCCAGCAAGGTAAAAAAATCAGCCTAAACAAGCAGCTCAGGAGGATAATGAAGTCTGCCAAAGCTACATTTTGTGTAAAATTGGCCTTCCAGGTCAAGGACAGTTGCAAAGCTTTCTTCGGCTTTTTCATTAACCTCAAAAGCAATATACAGCAACGTACCAAATTAATTATAAATTATGTCACCTATATGGAGCCAGATAATGTAGTAAACCTCCAGGTCGACAGATTCCCCTCAGGAATTATCCATTTCCATAACCACACATTTCCATTAGAGAGCAAGAACTCAAGGCACTCTCCAAGCCTAAGAACGCTGCATTGATAGGTCCTGATAATATCCTAGGATGCCTCCTTAATAGCATGAAAGATGAAATATTGGGCTGACTAGAATCACTGTTTAAACACAGTGCCTAAACAGGCTTTGTGCCAAACGTATGGAGGACTACAGTAGTTATCACACTGGACAAGGATGGGCCATCCATGGACCGGGGAGTCATTTATCCATAAGCCTGGCTTGGATATCCTAAATGATGACATAGATAACCTACAACCATTGGACCCAAGTAAATTCACATTTGCCAAGGGCAGGTCTTGCCTGCTCAACCTGGTGGACATCATTAAAAAGGTCAGCAAAGCAATGGACAAGGGCAAAATGGTACATACTACTTACCTCGACCTGGACAAGGCATTTGACACAGTACCCCATGTAGGCATTTTAAAAATGCTCAATAAACTAGGCATAAACTCCTTTATCACCCTCTGGATGGCCAGAAGGCTTAGAGACAGTACCCGAGAAGTTAGAATAGAGAATCTGCCTCCACAAAAAGGGCAGTTACTAGTGGGATGCCTCATGTCTTAGTACTGGGGCTGCTGTTGTTTGGCAACCACTTCTCTGAGGTCAAGGCTAGTTCACAGATGATTAGAAGTTGGGTGCAGTCATCAAATCCTCTCAAGAAACAAATGTTTTGCTTGCTACGAAATGATGTGGTATCCTTTGGGAAGATTGCTACCCCTGGAAACTACTACATTGATAACCCCCAAGAATAGATTCAGTGGTCAGGGATTTGGGAACACATGTAGGGGTTTGTCCACAGTTCTTAGAGCAGCAGAAAGTTAGTTGTAATTTAGCACAAACAACTTTTTTTGGCTGGGCTTGGTATTGCAGGGCATCTTGTTTAGGCATGTAGGCTTTTGTTCTTTTGTTATTTCCCCATCTTTATGTGGGTTACTGTTTGCTGCATCATTTTGTGGGTTTCTGTACTCTGAAGTAAAATAGAAACAGTACCTTAATACTGGGTTTTGAAGCATTTTTCTTGCAACAGCTCCAAAATGCTCTTTGCCCAACTGCCTCTTGCTGGCTAAAATGCTGCCACATTTATTTATTCTTTGTTGAACGGGTGGGTGATCTGGCCCTTGGACCATTTTCACCCGTAACCTTGCTGCAGAAGGCATAGAAGTAAAATAAAAAAGATTCAAGTACAATAGTTCAGAGATTACACAAGTGCACAAAATTTGGTCAGTTTTAACGTATAAAAGATCTCTGTCACATCCCTTGCAAGTGGGGAGAAGGTCTGCTGCACAGAGTGGTAAAGGTGAGGCTAACAAAGTACTGGAAGGAACATAAAAGTGCTTTTCATCTTCTTTTCAGCTAATATCAGGGGATGTGGTGGCATCAGAGGTAGTCAAGGAGGGTTAGGATTACTAAAACTCTGATACTTGATACAAGTGTGTTAGGTGGGGAAGTCCTCTAAATACTGATCAGCTGCAAAAGGCATCTTTTATGTGACATTGTTAAGGCAAAGTTCCTTTGAGTAGCCTCTTTGTCTAAAACTAGTTCATGAGGAAAATATGTATAATATATTTTTTGTAATTTTTTTTTTTTTGTATATAGTACTTTTTGAAACCATTGAAGCATCAGGGTTTATTTTACTTCGTCTCTCTCTCTCGCTCTCTCTCTCTCGCTCTCTCTCTCTCTCTCACACACACAAAATTTGTACACAATGTTTTCCGTTTAATGTATGAATATGCTTTGTAACCATTTAAAGTTCAGTTGAATTTAGTCTTGCCTTATATTTCTATGTAATGACTGGCCATTTTAGCTGGTGACAAAGTAACCTACATTCTTCTTGATATATATACACACACCATAAGACACCAAGAAAAGCAGGAGGAAGAAGTTTTGTGAGATTTGAAAGGTACATATATATGTATATATATGTATATGTATGTGTGTGTGTGTGTATATATATGAACATATAATAAAACTATATGCAGTTACATAAATGCATACAGATCTATGCACACAAAAGTTAAATTTGTTCTGTTTAATTTATCTGTTTACAGTATAATCTCCCTTCCTGGTCCAAAAATACCTTCTTAACTATTTTAAGTCTTGGAGACCATTTTTTTGTTTATGTTGTGAGCAGTCCTGTAGTACAACAAACAAGTACGGTGACTGATACTTCAATGACAATGTACTGTGTGGTATTTTATCCTGTCCTTTGTGAGTAGGAAGGCACACACCTCTGTCTGACTTTTAAATATTAATTTGCATTTAAAATATTGACTGTGGCAAGGCCAGGTATTCTTAGTAACATGCAGACATGACTAATGCAGTCTCACCTGTTCGTATAGTTGTACTAGATGATTTTATGTCAAGTGAGCGTATTTATTTCTAAGTGAGGGTATTCTGCATTTACAGTTTTATTTAAACTGTTAGAATTTTTTTTATCTTACAGCAGCCTAGTAGACATGTTATTGTATCAGCGCATAGGCTTAAGAAGTCGGCAACTGTGACACACATTAGGATTTTTGCAGTACTCTGCTTATGTTATTTTACGTTTGCCCTTTAAAGCTTACTCCTTGGATCTGCTCACTGTTACTTGTGCCCTGTTGACTTAGAAGTCATCCAGCCATAGCTTTTACCTGATCAGGAGTCCTTGAGACCTTATTGTTTGCATTTGCATGCTGTTATTGGGTGTTTTGTTGGTATATAATCACCTGAGTTCACCCGAATAATGCTGTGTTCCATAGCGATAAGGCTTATATCGTGAATTGCATATGATGTGTTGGTTATCCCTGCTGTCCCAACTGCAATGTGATATATGCATTTTTTGTAGAATATTGTTTGTTCAGTATGTCTAGGACTGTTGTTAGACATACTCCTGCATTTATCTAATTTCTGTTTTTGTTCACACTCTTATCTCCTGCATTTGTTGTACTGTTTTTCTGTTCACATTAGTAACCTGTATTGTATTGCTGTTCTACATTCTACTGTTCACCTTTTTTTTCACTACCCACTTCTGTACCTAGCCTCCCTGCATACTTGCACTTTCTTCTACAACCTCAAAGACCTACCTGCATCCCCTCCCCTGTACCCATACTACTCAGAAGCCCTCTCTTACCTTCAATCACTGTCTCTAATAAAGGGTTCTTCTCACACCCTCTAAGTCCTTACATACTATACCCCTCCCTTACACAGCTTTACCCTTCTAGCTCCTTTTTCAAATTGCACTTAATTTGTGGTTCCTTTCCTCCCTAACCCCTCTCTTCCCTCTTCCTTTTTTTTTTTTTTTTTTACAGACTTTTTCCCAACTCTCCTCTACTGCAAAGCCCACTAATCTTCCCTGTCTGGAACTGCCTGCAATCAAGTCCCTATGTGGGTACCTCCCTCCCATAGTGAATTTGTTAAAGTATGCACTACTAATTTCTGTATGAAATTTACCTGCACCGTTGCTCTGCCATTGGCCATCTCCTTGCATATCGCTGGACCACTTCTCCTTCTACGTCGCTCCCCCTTCTCTCTACCTCTTTCTAACTACTCCTAACCTTTCAGCTTATCCGCCTGCTGTGTTTCTCCCTAGACCCTTTCTCTGTTGTTCTTCCTAGTCTATACCATCCCTTCTGAACTTCTCTAGCTTCTTGCCCCATTTTTTTCATTTCTCTTGCCTGCTAACTTCTTTTGTCAGTGATTCATTTCCTTATCCTCTGTGAGCTGCTCTACCTCTTTCCCGCCTTACTGATTGTTTTTCATAGGTCGCTCCAGTGGTGCAGCCCTGCTTCGTTCACCCTTGCTGCGCTCGGGCTCACTTCACTCCCCTACCCTCATTCCTGCCCACTCCCACATCCAATTTCTTTTATTCCATCCAATTCCTCCCCTTCCTCTCTCACCACCCTATTAGCACCAGCTTCCTCTCTAAACTACTCCCACCTTTACTCTGCTTGCAATCAAACATCACTTCCTTCTACCAACATAACCTCGCCTTCCCATTCCGTTACTCCCCTCTACAGTCTTTAATATGCAACTCTTGTTCTTTATCATTCCTATTCTCATATCACTCTCAGCTCTTACCTCCTATCATACTGACCTTTCCCATCACTATGTATGTACTCCTAAATCATGTATCTTTGAAACCCCTTCCACCTCTAACACCTTCATTATCTCTCCATCGATCTTCAACTTCCCCACTACTTGTCTTCATAAACATACTTTACTACAGATCTATCTCCCCTCCTTTAAATCCAAAAATAAATCTTTCAACCTACAGCGACTCCTAACTCCATAAAAGTTTTTCATTAGCAATGTACTCCTTGCAGGAGACATCCACCCAAACCCTGGCCCCACCTCTCCACCCCACTGCCTTACAACTTGTGACCCTTCCACATCCTCACCATCTCCTCACAATTCACACCAATCCCATGTCCTTAGTATACCTACTTCCAGTTACAAACACCTAACCAACTACGTCACTAAATATTCAAAGTATCACTAAAAAAACTACTGAACTACACTCCTGGATAGCCCACACCTCGCCCCATATTCTAACCCTGTGTGAAACTTGGCTAAAGCCACACGTCTCTAATAATAAAATACTCTCACCAGGCTATAACATTTACTGCTCTGATAGACTCCAAATGAAAGGAGGTTGCTTTGCCATCCTCTTTTCTGATTTCCTAAACCTCTCATCACTCACCCTCCCTACTCCCAACTTCCAGCCAGCTGAAGTAATCATCCTAAACTGCCACCTTAGCTCTCACAAGAAATTTGCAATCATTTTCATTTATATCCCACCTGGAAATAATATCCCTGTGAAGATTGGGTAGAGATGGGTGAAGAAATGTGAAGACTGGTAAGAGATGGGTGAAGGCTGCCAGCCTAATTAAATAAAAATTGACACATAATTCTGTCAATTGGATATATGAATATAAAATACTGGATTGTTGTCTTAAATGTAAAGAAATGTTTCAACAATGTGGCAACATTGCCCTCTGTTGTAAAAACTAAGTCAAGCATTTCACATCTGTTCTTTGAAATTAAAATTATGTCTTGTATGTTCTTTTGATCTCCAGAGCTTGGAGCCATTTGGTCTGGATTAGCACATTCTTTCTATTGTTTTAACTTAAGGGATAATTACTAGAGTGTACATGTGAAATGTCTTTTTATTGTTGTAACTTCCTGAGCAGGTGTTAGCTTGCTAAATAATGTAGCCTGTTGGGCTGGGAACTCCAGGCTAAGTGTTAAAGAAATGATGTAATGGGAACTAAATGAGAATGATATAATCTGGGAGGGCCCAGCAGAAATGTCTGCTAGTGATTTTAAAAACTGTTGCTCAGAGAGAGACTATAAGCATTTTGATCTTGGACATCTAACTCAGCACTGCCTATGCTCTTAAGTAAATTATTTTAGAAGTGTGTTTTCTTGTAGCAATAGCTAGGAAATTAGAAAAGATTAGACTGTGTTTTTCTGTTATGTCAGAACTGTACTACGGAATTATTTTAAGTTTCTGTGTGATCTTTGAACTCTTGAATAACACTGTGGTGTGGTAGTATTGTCTTGTGTTTTTAATATTTATTATTAAATATTTTTAAACCCTTTTCAACTGTGGCTGGTTTATGTAGAGATAATTTAAGCTCTAGAGTACATTGCATGCTTATAAGTGATCTTGTACTAAGCACTTCCAATAAGCCCTGATTGCTTAAGTTACACTACTATTGGATAATAATATTGCACAGTAATAATTGGACACCTTTTTAAGGGCCTTTGGGTAGCTGATAATTATTAGCTGGTAGTGGCAGTAATTACTACCGTATAGTCTGGGTAAAGGGCACAGCTGGAGAATCTGTGTCAGCTTTTCCCAGGAGTGTCTGTGAAGTTGTATAAATACTTATCTCAAAGTGTGTGTTTGTGTGTTTGTGTGTGTGCTACTTGGGCAGGGACACGAAGCACTGGTTGGACAGAGAGGGTACTGGAGGTTAGCTTGCCAGCTAGTCTGAAATTTGGACCCTATAGCTGTGCTAGTGGGGAGTCTTATTGGGGACCTGAGGAGCAAGGGAGTGACCAGCCCCGGACTGACTGTGATCTCTCTGTGCTCTTAAGGGAAATTGCACTTTACTGTGTGTATTTGTTATCCTTTCTCCTATATGAGGTGCCCTCTCTGGTGTTAGTGGTGAGGATTGAGGCTCCTTGATTGCTGGGCCAGGGCATGGGCATCACAGTCCCAACCCTGGAAAATATCTTATCCTGGTTTTCCAGTAACATTCACTATGAAACCCTAATCCTTGGTGATGTCAACATTGTTTGGTTCAATCTCTTTACAGACTCTCCACAACTTAGCATAAACTTACATGGGTTCCATCAGCTGATAACCACCCCCACCTGCCTGCAGAAAAACTCTTCCTCCAGCTCCATGATTGATAGGATCCTCACCAACTCCCCAAACCTTTACCATAATCCATCTACTCTACTTGACTCCTTAAGTGACCATCTTCCTATCTCCATTCAAAGACATTACCCAACTACCCAAATCGCACCTCTACAGAGACTCTCTCAACTTTAGTATCTCCCAGTTCAACTGTATACCATCTAGTATAGACTGGCCCATCCTCAAGGCTATCCCTCTCGATGACACAGTGAGTAAATTCAATACTATCTTCTTAGACACCCAGAACTCCCTTGCCCCCTCTTGGAGAATTATAATCAAATCCAACTATGCCCCCTGGCTTTCTAAAGATACTAGATCCATAATGCATAAAAGAGATTCTGCCTGGAAAGCATGGATCAAAGGAAAAGCACCACACCTGCTACAAAATTATAGACAACTGCGGAATCTCACCAAGAAACAAATCAATAAGGACAAAAAAAATCCTACTACAACTGTCCCCAAATCAACACCTTTATCCAACTCTCGTAAGTTTTGGTCAACCCTAAACAAACTTCTTTCTCCTGGCTGCCCTTCCAACCCCTCTCCCTTCCCAAATAAACCTCCTTCAGAAACTGCTACCCTTTTCAATGAACACTTCATTGACACAATTCAAAAACTCTCCCCCTCCAGCTCTAACACAACTGTCCTTCCTGCACCTCCTAATGCATCCAACACAAACCTCTTCTCCTTTTAATCTGTTTCCACTTCCTATATTAAATCTCTGCTTCTGAAGCTTAAACCCTGCTCTCCCTCCACAGAATGTCTGCCTCCTTCTTTCCTCAAACTAGCTGCTGAATCTATAGCCTATTCTGTATCCATTCAAATCAATAGATCAATCCAAGAAACAACTGTCCCTCGCTTATAGAAATCCTTATTCACAATCCCACTACACAAAGGGGGATCCAATTACAGACCCATTGCAATTCTAACCCCACTATCCAAGATACTAAAAAATGCATTCAGTCACAGCTCTTAAACTATCTCCTACAACAAAAACCTCCTTACTGTCACCCAACACTGCTTTTTGGCCAAACCAAACTACTGCCCTGCTTTCTTTTACTCATACTATTGCCGAGGCCCGTGACAATAACCAACTCATATCCTGCCTTTTCCTTGACCTTTCAAAGCTTTCGACACAGTCTCCCACCCCATCTTCCTATCAAAACTATCCAAACAACCTATCTCCTGCCTCCCTATCTTTGTTCTCCAGCTACCACTCTGGCAGGCTACAATCTGTCAGATGGCTCTCATCCTATTCTTCCTCCATTCTAGTCACAGCAGGCGTTCTACAGGGTTCTATCCTGGGCCCCCTTCTATTTAATATTTTTACCAATGAACTTTGCACATCCTGCAAAAAATCAGCCCTAATCCAATATGCCGATGATTCGACCCTCATCTCCATCGCTAGCAATATCTCTGAACTCCATACTCAAACATAAGATGCATTTCTATCCATTAAAACGTGGCTGTCTGATAATCTTCTCATTCTAAACCCAAAGGAAACCAAACTCCTGCTCTTTCTTCCACGTTCACTCTTCCATAAGTCCACATTTGTTATCACTTCCTCAAATAACAGCATCATACAACCAGAACCTCACACCAAGCTTTTAGATGCCATCATTGACAATGAACTCAAATTCAATCTACATATACTCCATTGTATATAAAAACACACCAGAAACGTGGCTTGCTGTATCGTAACAGAAAATTTGTAACTGCCACTGCTAGACTCTCTCAGGCACTTCTCCTCCCCTCCCTTCTTTATGCTGCCCCTGCCCTAACTTACATCCAGTCCACAACCCTATCCAAACTACAACAAACATACCATAAAATAGCAAGTTTCATCACCAACTCCCCTAATAACTCACACCACTGCCTTGCACTAAACTCCTTCCAATGGCTTGAACTCCCCCAACTACTCCCATCACAATTTCAAATCATACACTCTGTTCTATGCAAACCTTCCTCTTGCTCAGGCCTCTCTTCCCTGGTCTCTACCTACACTACCTCTAGGACCCTCCACAGCTCTAACCAGCAGCTCCTGGACATCTATAAACCAAAGAAAACTGGGAAAATTACTCTACAAATGTACCGTAGCCCAAGCTTGGAATAAACTTCCTTTAATCATTCGCTCCATTACTGTCCCATCACACTTTTAAAAAGAGCGCACGCTCTATCTGCTTAACAACAAAACTTGCCCTTGTCTGGACCCTACCTAACTCCTTCTTTTTCACTTTGTCTCACTCCTATTACAATCCATTTGTATTAGTCCCGACCTTTTTTCTCTGTGTGATGTCCAGGTACTTATCCAGAAACTATGATCTCTTAACAACGAATGAAAACCCATTTATAGCTACTGACTTTGCTGTTTTTTGTGAATTGCTACTTGTCTATTTTTGTTTGTACTTTTTTCTCTCCACTTGTTTTCTTTTTTTTTTTTTACCTCTATTTAAATAGTACCGGGAAAAGCCGAAAGAAGAAGAAAATTTAAATAGTATTATTCTTTTATTGTTAATCTCAATATACTGTAAATTGTTTTAACTGGAGCTTTTCTCCTCGGGTCTCCACTGAAAATGGGCTACTAACCCAGCTGGACTAACCTGGTTAACAAATGTCAATAAATAAAAAGGTTGTGCTGTGATTTGTTTTGTAGCCTACTGATCTGCTTTCTGCCGAGTAATTGTTGCAGTTGTAGTTATCGTATACTTAAATCATAAAACACATTTTGTGCATAAGTTAATTTGGAACTTGTATGATCTGCAGTATCCTTCCTTCATCTTCTTTTTAGGTATTGTGTCTTGTACTCAAAATCTTGTTCTGTAGAATTAAAGATTAAGAGATTTAAGACCCATGTCTTATAAAAGTTGACAGAATACAAGAAAATGGGTAAGAAAGTAGAATTTCTGCTTCTGTGGTTGTAGGGCTCAGGCTCAGCAGATCTTTTGCTGTTTCTGTGGTTGTAGTGCACAACAGGTCTGTTGCTGCATTACTGAGAAAGTTGGGGTTCATAGGTGAATATTAGGCTAACTGCCCTATAGAGCCATTTTAAGCCTAGCCAATCATCTGGAGTCAGAATCAAACCCTGTACATTGTGTTTATGAGCTAAAAACATTAGCCATTATTCCAAAGCATCCCCTTGTGGAGGGTAAGAAACTGCATTATGTTTTAATTAGTGAGCTTGCAGGCTGTCTGGTATGCTGTAGTGATTATTTTAATTTTTTTGGTCTTAACTTTGGTGAACAGATAATCATGTGGGTTGGTAGAGTGGTGGAGACTATGCACATCAGGTATGCTAGGAGAGTAGTGGTCCCTATTAGAACTTGTGTCCCACCATCATCAGTACTTCACAACAGGAAAAAAGTTTATAGGCTGGTACCTGTTCATGGAGTCCCAATGTGTTATTTTCATCACTTTCTACTGCCCAGCTTCAATTTTATCCCCACCACCAAAACTCAGTAAGCAAAAAGAAAATGGCCCCAGACTACACTGCTACAGTATTTGATGTTTTTGACATTTTGGTTAACTTTTGGACTTGCATGGAGTACTGCTGCTACAGTACTTTGTCTCGTTAAGCACTTTTTACTAATTTCTGCAGATTTTTTTCCCCCTCACTTTTGGGCTTATGACTTTCCATTCTTTTTCAGTTAGTCAGCTTTAATAAGTGCTGACGGGCACAAAAAGTGTCTGCTCTGTTTAGGTTCAGATCACAGCACAGCACATTTAACTGATCAGTTTGTTAGCTTTCATTTGTGCTGCTGAAATACAATTATGTGAAGGCCATGCAAGCTTACTTGAGGATTTTTTTTTTCCTGAGACTTGTTTCTTCGCCCTCACCTATACAAAGGGTAGTGTCTGACAAACAGAGAGCACATGCATCTTCCAAACAAAGAGTGGGTTAGAGAACTTGCATTTTTTTAAGTCTTTCTCACATATTAGTTAAAATAACTCTACATGTAAAAAGTAAGATAAAAAAACTTACATGCTTTGTTCAGATTCTGGAAAGGCTACTAGTGTTTCATCTCACATTGTGTTTTAGGCAACCAGTAAAGAATCTTTGATGCAAAATAAGGGGAAATGGTTAAAATTACCTGCATTTGTTACTGAATCCATAGCAGAAATACCTTCTCATATTGAAGTTGACCCTATTTTCTTATCACCCCTTCTGTAGTGCAGACTACCATATATACTGCACATTGATTATGAACATCTCACATAATGCTGGAGTTTAGAAGTCCATCTGCAGTAATCAATTCTTCTTCCAGCCACCTAGATTTGCTTTTAGCTTTATCAAGCTGTGAAGCCATGTTTTTTTTTTTTCTTCAGAGCTTTCTTTTTGTCCAGAATTGGAGAGGGCTGGTAGGGAGTGGTGCACTGTGGGATTGGAGAGTTGGCAGCTTGGGAATGTTACTTGTTCAGCACTGTTCACACTAGGCTCATTTGATCTGTTTACTACATATGGGCGTCTTCTAACAGAGCTAGCATTATGGGAGGGTGGCCTAATGGTTAAGGTGTTTGCCTTACAAACACAAGATGCAGAGTTTGAGTCTCACAAGGGATAGTTGGCTAGGTTTAAAATGGCTCGCAAGGGCAGTTAGCTTAGTACTAATCTATGAACCTATGACTCTATAACCCTTAAACCATGGGCTTGCCTACATTTGCAGACAATTAACTGAGCAACATCTGACTGTATTGATTTGCATGAGCAATAACTGACTGCTTTTGTTTCTTAATACTACATCCAGAAACATGCAAATACATTGGAATGAAGTTGATGGGTTGTGATTAGTGTCCTTAAATTGTAGCAGAGTTAAAGGTAAATGGATAATGATGAGGAGCATTAGTGGGCTGGTGGAATATCAGACGGAGTATGGAGGAAATGGCATGGCCATTAGATAAGAAGAATAATCTGTATTTCCAATTTATAAGATCCCCTCTGCAGTATTCTGTGGAGTTCTGTAGTCCTAATCTTTGTAAGGACATTGATAGGATAACAACATTTCAAGTGAGAACAGCAAAGACAGTGCATGGTTTTTACTGCAAGTTGTATATGTAAATGGGCACATGCAGCCATGAGAAGGGGAAGCAGAGGGGGATGTAGTAGAAAACATTTACATATCTCAAGGGAATTTATAAAATCTAAGTTGGAATCATTCTGAAACAAACAAAATGTGTGTGTGAATAAAACACAATTTTAAAATGCAAGAAGGGTGTCTAGTGAGAGATATGACAATGTGCACACTGAACAAGAGAACAGACTACATCACAAGTGCTAAAAAATTCAAGCTATTAGAAATGGAAAACCACACAGTTCTGATAGTGTTACTGTGAGGTGTAAAAAGGTGTGGCTGGCATACCCCATAGTTTGTGTGTGTGTGTGTGTGTGTGTGTGTGTGTGTGTGTGTGTGTGTATGTATATGTATATATATATATATATATCACACTCACACACACACCTTTGTTTTTAATCTGTTCACAACTGACCATTGGGGACCTAGTGTTGCTCTTTGATCTCTGGGTCTATCAACCCCTCCAGTCCTCCTGTGAACTTACTTTAGTAAGGGTAGGGGTTGTTGTGGAGATCAAAAGGTCCTAAGTCCACATCATGCTGCTCGCTGAGAGGGTTTTTCTTATCTGCCACATACTTTCCTCCCACTAAATGCACTTGTTTGTCGGGGGGCGGGGTGTGCTTGTTGGTATAGTGTCCCTCCTCATTGGGGGACTTTGGTCAATGTCTCCCATCTGATGCCCATAGGACAAAGTTCCTTGCATGTCCTCGGCCCCTCTATTGATCGATTGTGAGGTGCCCCTAAGTGTGTTCCCTCCGTTTCCAAAGATAGGTTCATTTATCCTTCCTTGTCAACACATCAGACTCCCGAGTCTCTAATCAGACTCAGATCACCTGGGCCATAGTCGGCCATTTATCCTTCTGTGCCATGGTGCTGGCCTGCACTTCATAGTTGTGTGAAGGAAGCTTAGACCATGTTTATATTGAGAAAGGAGGTTAGAGCCTTGGACTTGGATCCCATTTTATTAACAAGCATACCTGTATGGTTGAAGGACAGTAAGTGGAAGGTTTAAGAAGGTTATCAATTTAATGCTAGAAATAAGAAACTGATATGTTAGGATTTGTTTGTAGCCATATTACTGTCTAAAATATATGAGTGACATGGAGCTTCCCAGTGTAATTATGGCATGCATTTTTACAGATGTTGACAAACTGGCTAAAATAATAACCGATGATTCAGATCAAAAACTGTTACAACATGACTTGTGTGAACTAGAGACTTGTTTAATACAGACACAATAGTTAAATGAAGTAAATGTGTGTAGTTGGCCTGTGACCTTGAAAAGCAGCGAATAAAGTTTATAGTTTGAAAAGTTACAAGTCAGAAAAATTAAACAAACATGACATAGAGGATAATGATTGGCTCACGGATTATAATCTTTTTATTATTTCTTTGAGACATGGATGCCAAGAAATTCACCTCAAGTGCGAAGCTTGTAAAGTGAATCTTGGCATGCATGTTGGGAACACAATACAGTGTTATGATCAGTGAGCTAATTATAATTCTTTGAAGTGTATGGAGCTTTATCTGCTCCATGCGCTGTTAGCTACAGGGGAGAAAAATCTCTTAAGTGGATGCTGTCAGACAGTGTATTGCTGTCTGTCATGTTTACACTTACCTTTAATGCTTCACTACTGTCTAGGTTTGCATAACATCCAGATTATTACCTCATGTTTTTGGTCTGTTCCTCATAATATCTGTGGTTTTCAGACAAACCACAGAGGACTGAAGTCACTAAATAATGATATATATTTGGGTTTGAGTTCGTATCCTTTACATTATGCAGACGAACACACATCCTGTTATTCTAGCAACTTTCAGAGTTGTTTTTTTTATACAGGAAGTTAGGGACACACAAAGGGTGCAGACAGCAGGAAGAAACACATCTTTTGCTCTGCCACTGTCATTTGCTAATCTGTACAGGCAGATTTTACTGTCTAGCAGTAGACCCGACCTTAGCAACATAAGCAGGAGTGCTTAACAGTTGTTAAGGTCAGGTCTAGTGCCACCCTGGCAATTAACTGGTCTGTCTTTTCCCAGATATCAGAGTGTAATCAGCCTGTTCCATACACTACAAAGAAGTTAGGGTATTTTTTCAGTCATATAGGAGAATGCATGGAGAGGTAATCCTTATTTAAAGAGCCTTTTATAGATTACTTCTTGCTCAGTAATTTAGGATTATCCACTGGAAATCCCATACTGCATTTGCATGGATCTGACTGAAATCTAGTTAGGAGAAAGCCCAGCAATAAATGGGAGAGTGTACCTGGTTTGTAGAATGATTAATTCCATTATAGAGTAATTTCCATAGTGAAACTGATGGTTTTAAACTTTGGGTTGATGATTTCCATTGGGACAGGAAACTGTAAGGGAATGGATTTTTGTCTGTTCTTTGTACAGTCACGTGTATTTACGATTTGTGACAGTTAATGTGAAAGCAACATTTCTAGTTGTCTTGATGCACATTGATGGCAATGTCTGAAAAAAAACAGCAGTTCAAGTTTCAGCTTGGTTGTAGGAACTGACTTTCTGTAATTTATAGGGAAAAATCAATTGCACTGAGATGTGCTTAAAATAAATGAAACACTGAAGGAACATATGTAGTCAAATAACAAAAGGCTGGAAAAAATATAAGAAGTTTTAACTAGCTATTCAAATGAGGTGATAAAATTTCCAAAAAAAATTCGGAGGCTGAAATGAAGAAAAGGCTTGCCAAGTATAAGGATTTTCCAGAATAGCTTTTTGAAAATATAGAATTAGAAGACAGACAGCACAGAGAAACATGAGGTTTTCTTACATATTAGAGAAACTGGAAGGAGCAAACAGCATTAACTTTATGAAAGTACAGATACGCAACTAGACTGGTGTTAAATAGCAGGATTTGTTAATTGAAAGCTGCATTGTGTGTATGCTCCAAACCTGGCCATGATAAATTGACTAAGATCTATACTAGAAAAGCTGTAATCATACTAGGAGAAAGTGTTTACTCACAAAACTGTATCGTAAAGGAAACTTATTAAAAATTGGAGACAGCAGTGTTTGTGGAAAATGGCTGCTCACTGTACACTAGGCAGAAGAGAAAGACTATTATCCCATCAGTCAGGGAATGTTGGGAAGTAAGTCTGTGATTCAAGTAGCTGTACCCAGCTGTCTTCAGAATATTTTTTTCCTGGAGGATCAAATGCATTTTTGGATGCAGAACATGCTGAGAAAATGGAAAAAGTTTAGCTGTTAAAGCTTAAGCCAAGAGGAAGAAGGGTCTATGATTCTCATCTGACACAGTAACAATGCCCATAGAGAGAATTTACCACTGAAATCTTTGTATTTGTTTAAAAGGAAAATGTTTGATTGACAGAAAAATCAGGAGTACTTTGGATTTGAAACAGAGACTGCTTTAAGAGATGGAGCTGATCAGCAAGAAGACCAGCAACATTGTGACATTCGAGAATAAATGGGAAACTGTAAAGCAACAGTATCATTGGATATATGATTATATGTGAAATGTGGCTTTGCAAGAAGTAGTGGCTGAGAAAGACTGGAATTTTTGTTGACCGTGTTAAGTTGAAGGGACTGAAGAAATAACTCATTTTTGTCCTTAATATGTGTGTAAAAATTTAAGATTTAAATTACTGAAGGGAATGAAGAAGTATCTGTAAGTCAACTAGATTTTAATTTTAGTAATATTTATGTAACTTATATTATGAAAATTTTATGTGTTATATTATAAAGCAGATTTGTACAGAGTGCAATCAGGGTTACTTTAAATATGAGATCGAGAGTCTTATTCAGTAAGTGCTGTATATGTTACAGATAATAAAGTAAAAAAGTAATTTTTCTTAGTTTTAGTGTATCTGGGCTTTTCACTATGGCAGGGTGAGAAAGAGGCTGGATAAAAACTTCATATAGACCAGTTTCAGTTTTAAATCAGGATTATAAAATATTTGTGTCAATACTAGCTAAGAGAATGGCAAAGGTCTTACCAAAAGTGATAGATGTGGATCACTATTGTTTTGTGGAGGGGAGGCAAACATTTGACATTAATAGAACAGCGGTGATCCAGATGTAAGCATAAAACAAGACGAACCTGCTCCGTTGTTCGGTTTTGATGTAGAGAAAGCATTCAGTAGAGTCATCTGGGCTTTTATGAGTCGGGCAATGGAAGGATTTGGATTCCCTTTTATAGAATAATAGGGTTAATTAGGAGGATATAGGAAGGGCCAGAGGAAAGAATGACATTGGGAGGGTTCCTCTCTGATAAGCTGGGTGTGAACAGGGGAACCAGGCAGGGGTTTCTTCTTTCCCTTTTGTTATATGTAAAGCCACTGGCAAAGAAAATAAGAGACTCACTAATTCAAAAATATAACTGCCATGTCACTCAAGAAAAGTTAGCTTTATTTGCAGATTATATTAATTTGTATTTGATAAATGCAGAAAAAATACATTTTGGTGATGTGGAACATTTTGAGACAGTTTCCACTCTTTTCTGGATATAAAGTTTAATGAAGATAAAACAAAGGCTATAGCAGTAAACTGTTACCCATTCATGAATTGGTTCAGCAATACCATATTAATAGTAACATGATAAAATGAATTTATGTGGAAAGAGACGAAACAAAAGCTAATATAAAAAATGAGAAACTGAAAGCTGTCAATTGTGGTTATGGATAGTAACTTGCAAGCAGTGAAAATGTTTTTATTAATTTTAATTTTATGTACAAGTCAGGCATATTTTTTTTTTAACGAGAGCAGAAGTTTGGACAGTAGTTAAAGAGTTAATGGAATGTATTTGGGAGGGAAGAGGGCAAGCGTTAAGTGGGATAAGTTGATTCTCCTCATAGAATAAGGTGGCTTAGGATTACCTGATTTGAAGTGACACATACAGTTAAGACTCATATACATAACACAAGCAGAAGGTTATAAATCGAAGTGGAAGGGGGTGATGATGGAACAGGGGGAGGGGGATTTCCGAAATAAGGAGAGAGTAATATTTTGGATGGAGGCCATTATTAGAATAATAACAGCCATAGAGAACATTACATTCATAAAGTACCAGAAGGTATTCTGGGAGTGAAGTCACCATTGGAATGGAGAAAAGGGGATTTTACCAAGAGGGATGGCCGCATGTAATGGTACAGAAAATAGGCAAGAGGGAGATTAATTTAAAGGAGAAAATTAGGAAAGGAGTCAATGAGGGTCATGCTGCTCAATGCTACAGTCTAAATCTCAAAATGCACTCGCTCGAAGCACTCCTTAAAATGGAGAACATCTACATTTGTGCTGTAACAGAGGCCTGGTTCAAGGCAGCAGAAAGCACCCCTGCACTACCAGGCTATAACTCATTCCACACCTTTCGGCCCCAGAACTTGAACCAAAGCTCAAAAGGTGGTAGTGTTTCCATATTCATAAAGGATGCGCACACCTCTAGACTGGTAGCCCAACATAACGCAGCTGAGATACTTCAGCTGCAGCTAACATTGGGTAAGACAGCGATTCAGGTCATAGCCTGTTATAGGTCCCCAACCATGTCCCAGAACTCACATTCCACCTTCCTAAGCACCCTGGAGAGTATTGGGATCCAACCTAACACTGTCATACTGGGCAACTTCAACTACCCTTCTATTAACTGGGAAAACTACTCATGTACTAATATACTTACCCAACGTTTCCGGGATTTCATTAGTCCCAATGCCCCGGACCAGCTCATTCTTACCCCCACTAGAGGTAGCAATATCCCTGACCCGCCCATTACTATCATGGGCGACCATTGCTCTACACCAATAGTCAACTCCTCCCTGGTTAGATCTGACCACAAACTAATCACCTTGGAAATCCACATTCCTTCCACCCATCCCACAAAGGTAACCACCATGAAAAACCTCCAAAGCTAACTTGGGCTCCTAAAAACAGTGGTAGCTAACTTCATGGCACCCATGCAAATGGAGAATAGTTGCATGACCATCAAATCATACACCAATTCACTGTACAAACTTGTACACAAATGTATGGATCTTGCCATACCCAATAGAACCAAGATGCTCTCCTCCAAAAAAGGAAGCCAAGCTGGTGGTCCCCTGGCATAAACAAACTCTACAACAGAAGGAGGAAACTGATGCAGAATAAGGTAAAGTCCCAAGACTGGAAAAACTCCCTTATTAGCCTCACAAAAAAGTTGAGATTCCTCATCAAATCCTCTAAAGCTAGCTATAAAAACAGAATTGCAGCAGATAATAAAGACAACCACAAGGCTTTCTATAGTTTATGTAAAGAATCTCTCTGGCAATACCCAGATTTGATGTGAGCTACTGCACAATGGTACCTTCTGTATTGAGCCAACAGATATTGCCAATGTACTGGCCAACAGATTCAGTGCCATCTTTACCCCCCCAAAGGACCAGTCACAATGCCAGCAGATTGCCGGGCACCCAGTATTACTGCTGCACAGATTAAAACAGCACTGTCCAATGCCAAGAATACAGCTTCTATGGGACCTGACAATATCCCTGGCTGTGTTATACATGAACTACAGAGTGAACTGGCACCTCACCTGTGTGCCCTGTTCAATCACAGCCACACCTCAGGGTTTGTCCCTACCAAATGGCGCACTGCTACAGTCATTCCTCTACACAAAGGAGGAGCGATTACAGACCCTGGGAACTATCACCCCATTAGCCCGATGAGTCTGATATGCAACACTATGGAACAAATCTCCAAACTCTGGATCCTACATAATTTGGTTTTGTGAAGGGTAGATCGTACCTGCTCAACTTGGTCGACTTCTTTGAGTCAGTCACCAGAGCTGTGGCTGTATGCAAGGTGGTATATACAGCCTACCTTGATCTGGCCAAGGCCTTTGATGCCATTCCCCACTCAGGAATCATAGAAAAACTCACTAAGCTAGGTATCAACCCCTATATCACTAGGTGGGTTGCAAACAGGCTCACAGATAGAACTCACAGAGTAAAATTAGCGGACTCCAAGTCAGACCGCAGACCAATCACGAGTGAAGTCCCACAGGGTTCGGTCCTGGTTCCTCTCATGTTTGGTACCTACTTCTCTGAAGTCCAGACCAACATGAAGGGACTCTGGTTGACAAAGTTCACATATTATTGCAAGCTGGGAGCTATTATTAACTCCCCAAGTAATGCTGACATCCTACATAAAGGCCTCACTGAGACCAAGACTGGTGTCAGAACCATGGCCTTAAGCTCATTGCCAAATAAATGTGTCATCATCCTCCTTGGAAAAAACCTGGTTCCTTTGAATTGCCACATCGATGGTAGTCCACTGAATACAGAAGGCTTTATAAGAGATCTGGGAACACAGATTGACAGCAGCCTCTGTTTTAACCACCACATTGCCACTGTGGTCAGAAAGTCTTTCAGTGTGGCACATCTTATTACTAAAGGTTTTGCATCCAGGAAGAAAGAGGTTATTGTTTCCCTCTACTCTTCCCTCATTAGGCCAGTCATAGAGTACAATGCCCCATTTGGCATGTATCTCACTAGACACCTGCAACAACTGGAGAGGCCACAAAAGTACTTCACAAAGGAGATCCTAGGCCTTAAACACCTGTCCTATATGGACAGACTCAAAACACTCCAACTATTCTTTGTCTCGTATCGCCTACTTAGAGGCAATCTCTGCTTGACTTACAAAGCCATGTCTGACCCAGCTCTGTTAGAAATGCTTCATCTAAAGAAATCCCAATCCCTCTGCACCACACACTCCAGAGACATCAACCTCATTACCACAATCAACAGAACATGCTGGAGGGACAGGTTCAGAACCTAGAGACTGCCCATGCTCTGGAATAGACTTCCCATACATGTCAAGCAGAGCACCTCACTAGCCCTCTTCAAGAGAAATCTTGATGAGTGGATGGGAAATAGAAAATTCACCCCAGGGATCACTCCAATGGCTCTGGGAACTAAGGTCGGGTGGCATGATGCCAGAGTAATCCTATGAGCTAGGCTTGTAAAGGCTCCAGGGCCATTAGCCTAGTACACACCTATGAACCTATATACTGGGAGCAAATGACTAGGGAAGGCAAGTTAATAGGGTGGGATCAGACCAAGCAGAATTTTAGTCTGCATGTTAGAGATTGCTTTCCATACCAGGGGCTAATAGTACTCTTCTGTCCCTTTCTCTTGCCTGTATTCTGTTAATTGAAAGATCATCCGCAGTGGAGTTTTTAGTTGAGTCTAGAACAGAAACAGTTGTTTAAAAAGAGATAATTAGTGGGCATATACAATTATTGCATGGTAACTAAAAGACTCATTCAAATGAGGTTAGAAAACATTGGGAAGAGAGACTGGAAGAGAGATTGGAAAGGCAATTTACTGAGTGGCAATAAAAAGTCATCTGTTTAGCTCTCAAGTATGCAGCAGTATCCAAAAAGTTTATTTTTTTTTTCTTGGAATTGTTTGTGTAGATATTTTATACCCCAAGCATATTTCAGATCATTTTTCCTGAGGTAGATAGCAAATGCTGGATGTGTGATGGGAAAGAGAGAGAGAAGTAATTGCAAACACATGTTCCGGGAATGTAATGAGTTGGCAGATTTTAAAAATTCTATATGGAGTGTTTGTCAGAAATTGTAAACTGCATGAAAAATCTTACTATGGATTGTTCTCTTTGGCATCCCCTGACCAAATACTGATGGACCTACTGCACACCAGCAAGTGAAATGGCATCAGAAATACTCTGTCTAGGGATCTAAACCTCTTCTGCAACATCAGTAGAATGATTTGGAGAGATACAAGACTTTTTGACCTGAGCTGTTTTGACTTCTGCATTAAAACAATACAACGATAGATGTGTACTACTATGATTGTCGTTATAATAGCTTAAAAACAGGAAAGGCAGGTGAAAATATTACTCAAAGTGATCGACCGAAACATGATGCAGTCATATAGAAATCTGATGAGACAAAACAAGAAAAAAAACGAAAACACGACTAAAAATAAAAGCATCCTTAAATAAGAATTTAATAGATAAATTTGAAACAAAGTTCAGAAAAGGAGTAATATTTGCAATCAATTTTTTTCATTTAAACTTACATTTTTTAAAACTTGTTATACATAGAAAAAGCTTTAGTTATGCTAGTTTGAATCGTGAAACAACAGAAGTGAACATACTGATACTATAATTGCAGAAAAACCTGCATCGCATTGAGATCATAATTACAAAAAGTAGACAGCCATCAAAATCACATAGAAACATCCACTTAAATTCAAAATTACTGGAGTTTGTTACCATCTTGATCTAGTATTCAATAATAATCCAATGTAAGCCACAATGTAGTCTTAGAAAGGCAAAACAAGTCAAAAGTACAGTTAACCCACTGCCCACTGAAAATATGGCTCCACCTGCTGGTCCTTAATAAAATGAAAAGAAAAAAATATTTGCATTTGATCAACATAAAACAATACTATTAATGGTAATTTATTATGTTTAAAATGTTAAATACTGTGTTAAGTCCCTATGTATATTTAGATACAGTGATATTTTATTGTAAACATGTTAAAAACTGTTAATTAAATTTAATTATATTTTAAAAAAATGTTAAATTTATATTTGATCCAAATAAAATATTATTGTTGATTTCTTATGATTTTAATGTTTAAAATGTTAAATATATTAATTTCCATAATTAAATTTAATTAGTCAAATCATCCGGGGTCATACTGTCCCAATTAATATTCTCATATACAGTAAATGAAAATTTTAATATAAAAGTTTATCTAAATGCATTGGAGTCAAACTGTCCTGATCCCATTTGGAGTAACGGGTAAATCTCACAGAGAATACTGCTGCTCTGGAGCAGACTGTCCATCCATATAAAACAAAGCTCATCTCTGTCCATATTCAAACATACTTAGTCATCTTCCAAAGCTTTAGCTGATAAAACAAGAGGATCACAGACCTTCATTAAAACTCTGGAAGATATGGAATGCATGAATAAAAGGTGTAATTAAGCGTCTGGTGACATGTCCTTAATAGTTTAATACAACAGGTGACTAGTACCTGGACATTGAGGGAGTTGTACTCAGCTTGTCAACTTAGCGTTTTTCAGTGGGCAACCAGGTCTTTGAGAAAATAAAAAAAAATAATTAAATACAAAATCTTAAACCATCTCAGAAAATCAGCAATTTTATTTATTTTCTTTGTTGTTTTTAAGTTTACATAACTGCATTCTGTTTTTCAGGTTAATGCTTATAGGTAGTGTTTTATGGTGATTCTAGTTTAAAAAATGCTACAGGTTTAACAAGGCAATATACAAAGTACATGCATTTACACAAAGTTATTATTTTGCCATAAACTGTACAATATGTAGATTTTTGCTTTAATGGATTGTGACTAGTAATTTGCTAACCTGCGTAAGAGTGGACTTGCATGTCATTTTTGACTTGGATGGTGTTGTCAGGCATTTCATGTTGACTGTTGGGTAATATAGAATCAAGTGTGCCGTGGTTTCATGTAAGAAGTGCAGTGCCTTTAGTCCTCTGTCTGCATGCATCTGTAACAGAAGTGATGTGTTAACTGTATGTGCATTGTTTTTAGTCTTAAAAGGATTTGATTAAGGTAGATACGTATACATCAAGTAGATCTTCCATTAATGGTTTCATGAAAGTGTTCAGATTCAGGGATATTTGTATATTCTTATTAGGCATTGCTGATTTAGTATTCACAATTTAATTGCCTTTAGTGCTCTGTGTTTTAGTATGCAGGTTTTAGCTGAAATGAATGTGAAGTTAAGAGATCTGGAACTGACCATAGCCAAGCCGGCAGCTCCCAGTACTTAGTGTGTATAACTAAAGTGTGTAACTCTGTCCCAGCAGATATCAGGACTGAATCAAATCAAAAATAAATATGCACCTTTTAAAAGAATACATGATAAAAATAAGTAGTGTCTTCACATAAAGCATTGAATCATAACCCCGCTGGTTTGTAAATCCCCTTTGCTGATTTTTACATCTTGTTACTTACTGCCATAACTTACTATTAAATTTCTTTCTAGTAACAAATACCTTCTTGTAAATTGTTTAATCCAAATTTTAACACTCTGTACTAGTTTGCTACACCAGATTAAAAGAGCTGTGTCTGGCATTAATGTAAACTTATAAATATAAGTTTGTTTGAAATAATTGTGTTTTAATAGTTGTACAAGGATATCTACACTTGTAGGTGTTCGTCGTGTTTCACTGTTGCAGTCATCACACTTGGGTTATCTGCCTGCAGGTAGCCCTCAGTCAGCCCAAATACCAGAGACTTAGTATTTCTTCGTCGGTTGCTGTCGCTTCAGGACTGACGTCAGGTGTATAAAAACAGGCAGCTGATGCCATTACACCAGTCTTTCTTGCTGAGGAGGAGCCCGAAGCAGAAGCGGTTCGTAAGTGCCGGTCGGCCACTACCTGAATTTTTCATTTTTGAATTGAGTAATCCTGAAGTCTTCTAAAGTTAAGTACCCCGTTGGGGATCCTTTTTCCTTGCTCTAACAGATGTCGGAAAAAATTAACAATTGTCTTGCCTGTGGAAAGCAGATACCTCACAGAGATTCTTACTGCGTCACCTGTGTAGGCCCAGACCACGACGTTCCTCGCTGTCGGTTTTGTGCCTTGTTTAACTTCCAACCCATTCGTCGTCAGGCTCCCTTTGTCGCTAAATTCTTTTGCTCTCGATCTCTGTATTCTGAAATGGCTTTGGTAAGCCATCCAACTAACAATTTTCCAAAAAAACGTAAGGATAAAGACAGAGAGGGACCACATAGGTCCAAAACTGCCGACGACGCTTCCGTCAAGTTAGTCACTAGTCAGCTGGTACTCAGTGAGGCGCCTTTACAGCCCCTGATGCCCGCTTCAGTGGATCTGCAGGCCTCTGCTGAGACCCTTTCAGAGTTTGGTATGCTGCGAGATGCTTCTTCAACTATGGAACCTGCGGATGTCTCTACCTTGGATGGGTCCAGAGCCACTGTGCAGGCACCGGCTTCGGAGGCAGTTCTTCGCTCTGCCGATGTTTGAATTAAACCAACTTCATTTCTAACAAAAACTAACCAGTTTCTTAGGCCCAGAGTACGCACTACGCCTAGAAAACCTATGACCAAAGTGCATGCTCAGGCTCCCATGCCACAAAATCAAATGCTTAATGGCTGAAGACCTTATTACATTGATTAGGGGAAGTCAGCCTTCCCCTGCAAAGAGACAAATAACCTAGTCCCCTTCAAGTTCTACAGACCAGGAGTCCGATGGCTGACATTTCTGATTATGAAGACGTGCCCTTACCGCCTATGAGGATTCAGATGCAGAGGAATCTATTCCCTCTAACCTCCCTCCAGAGGATTTTTCTTTTGGTGAAACCTTGCATACTTTGAGAGCATTTCCATTGGGAATGCCAAGACTATCCTCAGTCCAAAAAAAGAGACTCAGAAAATGTTTAGAGTTGCCTCAGCACAGACCTTTAGCTATACCCCCTGTCCTGGATGTTGTGGATGATGTTTTCATGGAATCTAGTCTCCTGACACTTTACCTTCTGCCCCTAGGAAACCTGACAATTACTACAGAGTACCTGATACTCTCAAGTTTCTGTTCAAGAATCCTACTCCTGACCCAGGGATCATTTCCCAGGGGCCTAAAGGTATCAAGGCTACTACAGCCAAGAATCCCACCCCTTCGGACAGGGATTTCAGAGCTTTAGACAGATGGGGTAAGAGGTATATACCTCTGCAACTCTTGCTATCAGGGCTTTGAATTGCCAGTTTCACATGCTAAAGTACCAGCAACATATTATGGAGCTTATTAAACAAAAAGTGGTAACCTTTCCAGACTGTGGAAAAAATAAAGAATTGCAGGAGCTTATGCACTCTGCAAACCAAGTCAGTAAGCATACTTTGCAGTGTGGCTTTGATGCCTTAGAAGCATCTAGCAGGGCAGCAGTCACTGGCTCTGTACTGAGAAGACATGCTTGGCTGAAGGAGCAGACCTTGCCAGATCGTGTCAAATCTAAATTACTAGATGCTCCTTTGAATAAGGACTCTTTGTTTGGCACCAAAGCAGAATAGGCTCTTAAAAAAAATGGAAGAAAAAACTAAATCTATGCAGACTGTTAAAGAATTCTTATAAGTGCAACCCCCTAGATTCAGTAGGCATTGCCCTTCAAAACACTGGTCCTTTCCAGCCCCCTCCAGGCCTTCTCAAACAAGACCCAAGGGAAATGAACCACCCAGACTACATTCTCAGGGTATGCAGAGATCTAAGCAATGGAGTGCCCCCACCCCTAAAGCAGGGAGTGGTAAGCCACCTCCTTACGGAAAAAGCTCACAATTACTTCTTCAATCCACTTCCCAGCCCTGTCCAACTGCTTGTGCCCCCTAGGAGGAAAACCTGCCCTTCATGCAAAAAAACTGGATGTCCATCACCCAGGACTGATGGGTCCTCAACATTGTATCCCAGGGGTACAAATTTTATTTCCATTCTCTGCCAACCCCAAGCGGGTTTCCAGAGCTTCCTCCAAACCAGTGGGCAGAGGCTAAAAACCAAGTACTTTCCCTGCTCAATATCAGAGCCATTCAGCCTGTTCCAGTAGAACAGAGGGGTCAAGGATTCTACTCCAGACTCTTCCTGGTACCCAGGAAAGAGGGCTCTTGGTGCCCAATCCTGGATCTTTCAATTCTTAACACCTTCCTGGTGGTACCAAAATTCAAAATGCTTACCCTGCAACAGCTTCTTCCTATGTTAGCCAAGGATGCCTGGTTAGTCATCCTAGACTTAAAAGAAGCCTATCCGCACATCCCTATAAGGGAGTCATGCAGGAAGTATCTACGTTTCAGGGCAGGATCTATGCATGATTAGTTCTCTGCACCTCCCTTTGACTTATCTACTGCGCCGAGGGTATTCACAAAATGCCTGGCTCCAGGCATTACATACTACAGACAGAGAAATAGCGAAATGCACCCATACTTGGACAACTGCCTGACTTCAGGCGGACAGTCAGGAATTGCTGCTTCAGCACCTGGCATTTGTAAAAAGCCTTCTCACTTCCTTGGGGTACACCATCAACGAAAAGAAATCACAACTGGTACCCAGTGAAAAGATTGTATTCCTGAGAGCAAGCTTGGACACAACTTCTCAGATGGCATTCCTCACTTCAGAAAAGCAAGTCTGTCTGACAAATTACATCAAACAAATGGCCACCAGAATCCAGCTATCTGCAAGAAAAATGCTGCAAGCCCAAGGGTTCATGGCCTCATGTATAATGCTAATTCCATATGCAAGACTGCATATGAGGAAACTTCAATGGTATTTAAAAAGTCTTTGGTGCCAACATTCTCAGGACCTGGAAACAATCATTCCTATCATACCCTGTCTAAGGACAGAGTTCCTTTGGTGGGCATAAGCATGCAACCACAACAAGGGACAGACATTCACTCTACCCCACGCCACCCAGACCCTGACCACAGACACATCAGACTATGCCTGGGGGGCTCACATGGCTGGCAGATGTATTCAGGGCCACTGGAGCCAAAGTCAGATTCATCTGCACATCAACCAAAAAGAGATGCTAACTGTACAGCATACCCTGACTGCTTTCAGATCCGTAGTTTTTCAAAGACAACTGCTAATAAAAACAGACGACACCACAGTTATGTGGTACATTAACAAGCAGGGGGGAACCCATTCCCATCCATTCTGCAGGTTAGTCATGGCCCTGTGGCACATGGGCTTGGACATGCAAGTCCACCTATAAGCTCAGTTCCTGCCAGGCAAGCAAAATTCACTGGCAGGCAATTTAAGCAGAAATCTCCTAGACCCACACAAGTGGAAATTGGAGACCAGCACCTTCAACCTTCTGTTCAGAAATGGGGGACTCCAGAGGTGGATCTCTTTGCCTCCCTCTACAACCACCAGCTCAACAAATTCTGCACCAGGAATCCTTACAGCAGGGTCTGGAAAGTGGATGCCCTATCCTTTCTGCGGGAAATGCTCTCAGTCTATGCCTTTCCCCTCTGCCCCTTCTTACAAGAGTATTACTTAAGATAAAACAAGACAGGCCAGGGGCATTTCTGACTGACCTGGACTGGCCACTCCAGCACTGGTACCCACTCCTGTGTAGCCTAACAATGGTGCCACCCTGGCATCTACACCAGACCCCAACACTCCTCTCTAAGCAGGAGGGGCAAACCCTAAATCTTGCAGCCTGGCTTATTCCTTGAATTCTGCACCAGCAACCCTAAGCAAACAGGTGCTGGACATTATCCTTGAAGCCAGAAGGCCCAGTACAAGAAAATCCTATGCTGATGAGTGGAAAATGTATTGTTCCTGGATTCAGTCTAAAGGAGAGGACACGGCACTACCCTCCTTACCCATAATGCTGGATTACCTAGCTGAATTACTCCACAGAGGCCTATCCTTCTCCTCCATTAAGATCCATGCCTCTGCCATCTCAGCTCATTACAACACTGAGCCACCCCTCTTCTCTCTCTCCCCCTCTTCAAACAGTTCCTGAGAGGGGCAAACAACTTAAGGCCACCAAGGAGAGCACCGATCTCTGCTTGGGACCTTAACATTGTACTGGAAAGGCTCACGCTTCCCCCCTTTGAACGAGCTGCTTTCAGCAGAGTTAAAATTCCTCTCTTGGTAAACAGCCTTGCTTCTAGCCATCACTTCAGCTAGAAGAGTGTCTGAGCTACAAGCACTGATGGCTGTGGAACCCTTCATTATTTTCCATGGTGACAGGGTTTCCCTCAGGACTAACCTTTCCTTTATGCCTAAAATGGTGTCCACTGTGGCTCTCAACCAATCCATCCATTTGGCAACCTTCTTCCCTAATCCTCAAAATAAAGGGGAAAGGATCCTGCACTCTTTGGACATGCACAGACAGCTCAGATTCTACCTTGACAGGACTACGCCCTTCAGAAAATCTGACCAGTTACTAGTCGGCTTTGCAACAGAGGCACTTGGTAAGGCCATTTGAAAACGGACCATTTCCAAATGGATAGTACACTGCATCCATTTCTGCTACAAGCACCATGGAAAGCCAACCCCTCAGGGGTCAGAACACATTAAACTAGGGCTACATTTACCTTTACAGCATTTCTCAGGGGAGTGCCTACTAGGGACATCCTGAAGGCTGCTACCTGGAGCTCTGTACACACCCTCACCAAGCATTACCACCTGCCTATCTTTTCCAAATCCAGGGCAGGTTTTGCTACAGCAGTCTTGCAAAGCCTACTAGCCAGCCTTAAATCTTCTTGACTGCCTCCACCCTTCCTCAGCGTTGGGAATCCACACAAGTGTGATGACTGCAACAGTGAAACATGAAGAACATAGTACAGTTGTGTACACTTACCATAAATGTAGACATTCGAGTGTATTCACTGTTGCAGTCCTGGCTTCTCCCTCCAGCCCCCTGTTTTCTCTCTCTCTCTCTCTCTCTCTCTCTCTCTCTCTCTCTCTCTCTCTCTCTCACTCACTCACTCACTCACTCACTCACTCACTCACTCACTCTCACTCTCTCACTCTCTCACTCTCTCACTCTCTCTCTCACTCACTCTCTCACTCACTCTCTCTCTCTCTCTCACTCTCTCACTCTCTCACTCTCTCTCCTTTCTGTGGCTATTACTATTACTATTGGTATTGGTATTTACTTTTTACTGGTGGTGTTTCCCCACCATAACTTAGCTCTCTATTTGGGGGCTCCTGACATTTGGGGCAAGAAAAACTGATGTAATGGCGTTGGCTGCCTGTTTTATACCCCTGACGACCTGACATCAGTCCTGAAGCGACAGCAACTGACGCAGAAATACTAAGTCTCTGGTATTCAGGCTGACTAAAGGCTACCTGCAGGCAGATAACCCAAGTGTGATGACTGCAACAGTGAATACACTCGAACATCTACATTTATGGTAAGTGTACACAACTATACTTTTCTCTTACAACATTGTATATCACTATTCCTGTTTTTGTCATGCTTATTTTAATATGCATATATTTTGCCCTCCTCTGTTATGTAAAATGTTTGTTTCACTTATTTTAATAATCTGTACTCTTTCTGTCTTTGAATGTCCTCTGTCAGAGCTTTGCCCCCAGGACACCGCTGGAAAGGAGACTTTGCACAAAGAAGCCTTTTTGGCTTAAGCCTTGCCCTGGTTAACAAAGCAAATAACTAAATAAATATTGTATCATCACTTTATTTTTTACAATGTTATCCAGTTAACATTTTGTGTCCCAGAGTATTAGGCCTGTACCCTTAAATATCGCACCTCATGTTCTTATAGGTTCACAGGTAGGTACTAGGCTGTTGGCCCAAGGGCCTAAGTAAGCCTAGCCAACAAGGTTCCCTAGCTTATGCCACCCAAGAAAGTTAATTTCCTGTGCCCTTGTCGAGCAGAGCCACAGAAGTGATCCCCGGGGTGTATTTCCTATTTCCCATCCACTCATCAGGATTTTTCTTGAAGAGTGCTAATGAAGAACTTTGCTTGACATAGATGGGTAACTTGCTCCAGAGTATAGGAAGTCTCTGGGACAGGAATCTATCCCTCCAGCATGTCCTGTTTATTGTGGTGACAAGGTTTAGGTCCCTAGAATGTGTAGCTCGGAGGGATTGGGATTTCTTAATGTGTAGCATGTCCAACAGCTCTGGGTTTAACATAGCTTTATATGTTAGGCAGAGATCTCCTCGGAGTAGGCAATATGCTTACAGAGTAAAGCTGGAGTTTTTTGAGACTGTCAGTGTAGGGCATCTGTTTGAGGCCAGTAATCCTCTTTGTGAGGTACTTCTGTGGCCTTTCCAGCTGCTGTAGAGGTCTTGTGAGGTACATTCCAAAAGGGGCGTTGTAGTCTATAATGGGTCAATGAGTGCCGAGTAGAGGGGAACAATGACCTCTTTTTTTCCTGGATGAGAACCCTTTTGTGATGAGGTGTGCCACATAGAAGGATTTCCTGACTACTGTGGCAATGTGTTTATCATAGGAGAGACTACTGTCCACCTGGGTCCCAAGGTCTCTTATCACACATTCGGCGTTAAGCAGACTGCCGTTTATGTGGTAGCTCATGGGTACAGAGTTTTTACTAAAGGGGATGACGATGCACTTTTTGGCGTTGAGCTTGAGGCCATGGCTCTGACACCAGGCATCTGTCTCAGTGAGGCCCTTCTGTAGGACTTCCACATCATTTGGGGACTCGACTATGGCTCCTAGTTTGCAGTCATCTGCAAACTTCATTAGCCAGAGGCTGTCTGTGGTAGCCTGTACTTCAGAGAAGTAGATGCCAAACAGGAGAGGTCCCAGGACTGAACCCTGTGGTACTCCACTTGTCACTGGTTTGAAGTCATATTTGGAGTCTGCAACTTTTACAGTGTCGGTTCTGTCAGTGAGCTAGTTGGCAACCCATCTTGGGACGTAGGGATTTATACCTAGTTTAGTGAGTTTAGCTTTAATTCCAGAATGGGAGATGATGTCAGAAGCCTTGGTGAGGTCAAGATAGGCTGTGTGAACCACCTTACCCTCATCTACAGCTTTGGTGACTGCATCAAAGAAGTTGATCAGGTTCAGAAGTCATGATCTGCCTTTCACAAACTCAAACTGGGTGGGGTCCACAGTTTGGAGGTTACCAAAGTCTTTATGCATTCCAAGATGATACATTCCATGGCCTTGCAGACCAGGCTTGTCAGGCTAATAGGGCGATAGTTCCCAGGATCAGTGGTGGCTCCCCCTTTGTGGAGTGGGATAACTGTTGCTGTGCTCCATTCAGTGGGCACACACAGCCTGATGTGAGACTATGATTGAACATGGTGCTTAGGTGGGGAGCCAGTTCATTCTGAAGTTCCTGTACAATGCAGCCTGGGATGTTATCCGGTCCCATGGATGCTGTGTTTTGGTTTTAGAGAGTGCAGCTTTTACCTGCACAGTTGCAATTACAGGGACTCTGCATTCTTCCTGTATAGATATGGGCCCTTTAGGGGTTGATCTTCCAGGATGTTGGCAATATCAGTTGGTTCTGTAATTTTCATGCCGTTGTGCTGTAACTCGGAGTAGATTTGAGTGTTGCCATTGAGATTCTTGACATAGCTATAGAGTGCTTTGTGGTTGCCCTTAGAATCAGTGGCAGTTATGTTTTCGTAGCTAGCTTTGGAGGATCTTATAAGGGATCTCAGCTTCTTACTGAGGTTGACCAGGGAGCTCCTCCACTCATGGGATTTTACTCTGTTGCAACAGTTTCTTCCTTCTTTTGTAGAGTTTGTTTATGACAGGGGACCACCAGATTGGCTTCCTTTTTTTGGAAGATAGCATCTTGGTCCTGTTTGGGATAGCACGATCCATGCACATGTGTAAGCAGTCGTAACTGTATTGTCCATGTGCATGGGTGTCATGAAGTTCACCACCTCTGTCTTAAGAAGCATGAAGTTGGCTTTGGAGAAATTTTTTTACCATGGTTTCCTTAATGGTGGGTGGGGACGGGATGCAGATATCTAGGGTGATTACCTTCTGGTTGGATCTGACCAACGAGGAGTTGATTTCAGGTGTGGAACACCGGTCACTAATGTCGGTAATGACTAGGTCTAGGATATTGTTGCCCCTGGTGGGGGTGTGGATAACTTGATCCAGGGCATTGAAATTTATGAATTCCAGAAAGGGTTGAGTGAAGGAGTTGGTACATGAGTAGTTTTCCCAGTTAATGGTGGGGTAGTTGAAATCACCCATTATTAGGGTGTTTGGTTGAACCCTAATATTTTCCACTATATCAAGAAAAGAGGAGTGGGAATCCTGGGGCATGGTGTGAGATCTGTAACAAGCTACAGTTTGGATTGCAGTTTTCCCCAGAGTTAGTTGTACTTGGATAACCTCGGATGCATTATGCTGAGCAACTAGCCTGGAGATGTGGATATCCTTAATGAATTTGGACACACCTCCACCTTTGGTGTTCTGGTCCAGGTTAGATGGCCGAAAAGTGTGGTATGAGTTATAGCCTGGTAATGCAGGGGTGCTCTCCAGAGCCTTGAACCAGGTCTCAGTCACTGCACAGATATCGATGTTCTCCATTTTAAGGAGTGCCACGAGTGAGTGCATTTTGAGATTTAGACTTCTAGCACTGAGTAACATTACCCTCAGTTTTTGCTTGTCTGTTCTTGTTACAGAAGTGAATGTATCATTTGAACCTTGCCTAAAAAAGGCACTATAGGGGCGGCAAGAGCCTTAGCCAGTATCCAGAATCCCAGGGGCAACAGGTGCATGCAGGCCATCTCTGGCAAAGCATCATGGTCTGTCGACCATGTCGTCCCAAGCAGGCAGATACTGGATCCCCTTAGAATGACTCGATAAACTTAGCCAATTGTTGAAGTCAATCATTTTGTCCTTGTACTCCGGTATCATTCTGGGTGATGGCAGGATGCTACTCTGTGCTAGTGTCATACCTGTCTGGGCTACAAGATCAGAGATCTCTTCCATGTCTCTTTTCATGTAGTCCAGGAAGGTATGTCTCAGGTCATTCACACCAACATGGACAGTGACAGAGTCATATTTGTACTTGTTGTGGAGTGATCTGAGTGTGTGTGGGTTATGTGGCGGATCCTGGCACCCAACAGGCAACTGACAGTAACCTTCTCCTTGTTTAGCCTGGTAAGTGGGACATCAGTGTGCCTGACTATAGAGTCACCTATGACTAGTGTGTTGGGTATGTTGGTTTACCTAATGGGTTGTGGTTTATTGGTACACCGAGTCTGTGGGCTATGTGTCATTTGGGTTGTGTTGGGGGGGTGGATGTTGCTTGCGTTTCTGCTTTGGAGGTCTCTGTTGCTTGAACAGATTATTATTGAGAGCCTCTGCAAATGTTTTTGTGTGGATTTTGGTTGTGTAGGTGTAGTGGGACTATGTGATGAGTGTGGTGTGGTGCAAGTATTTACCTTGTCCTCTTGACTGTCAAGTTCAGTCTTGGTCGGCGAGAGTTTTACCTCCAGTTTGGGTAGATAAGTGCATCTCTCACAGGTTGTGGCGTTGGGTGGTAGGAGGAGAGAGTTGTCTGTGTACATGAGGCAATTGCTACATTGCCTCAACAGCTAGACATGAGAGAACACAGGGAGCTGACCCTTGGACATGCGTCAATTAAAAACTACTTTCCTCTAGACAAGTGAGGAAAGGGAGTACAAAAAACTGTTTTCCTCTAGGTAAAGAGGAAGGTTGAGTGCTGTAGTAATTTGTAGCTTATTTAGTGCTAACAACAAGTTCTGAACAAGTGCTGAGCATGAATAAGCAAATTCAAGTGCTAAAACTAAGAATCTGTACCTGGATCTTGTGATAAATAGGCTACCTAGTGCTTACCCCTCCCACTTAAAAGGTAGAATGCTTCCCTCCAACACAGAAAGGCTTGGGGGCTCAGAAGCTTACAAACAGTCCTGGATACAGCAAATCTGTAGCTGGACTAGACTAGTTACAGGAAAGGTGGGAAATGAGCGCAAACACGGGCTTTTAAACCAGTAAGTTGAAAGAGATGGAAAAACTGCCAAACAGCCAATAAACTACAATTTCTGGGCCAGAAACCACTCTTGTGGTAGATAGGCTACCTAGTGATTACCACTCCCACTGATAAGCTAGAAGGCTTCCCTGCAACACAGAAAGGCTTGGGGGGCTCAGAAGCTTACAAACAGTCCTGGATACAGCAAATCTGGGCTAGACTAGTTACAGGAAAGGTGGGAAACAAGCTTAGTATTTTTTTTTTTTGGAAAGTGGAAAGGGAAAAAGGAGAAACAGAAAATAATTCAAAATTAAGGACCTAAGTGGCTTGCCCTTCACAAATGTTCTCTCTGTATTAGGTAGAATGAGCTAGTGACACTAGACTGGAATAGAGCTGGGATAGAGTTGAACAGATGGGACTGGTAGGAGTGTCTGAAGTCAAAATATGATCTCACTGTACTTGGTTGAGTGAGCAAATGTGATAGACCCAGGAGGAGTGTTCAAACACAAATTTACAGGAGCGGCGGGGAATTCTAAAGCCACCAAGATTAATACCAGAACAAGATCAGGGAGGGTGGGTGGGAAATTAACTGCAGAGACAGAGAGAGACCACAGTATTCTGTGAAACAATTAAATAGAAAAATAACTACAGAGAGACAAAGACCAATGAAACAATTAAAGATTGTACTGCATTTTATTTTATTTTTCAGTGTATTTAACACTACAAATTTGTACTTAACTCAGCTAGTAATGAAGTTAAGGTATGTAGCAGAAGCCAAACAACTCAGATACTGAGCAGTAATAATTTCAAAGATATGTGACTATCACTTATAAATACACAGAAACCCTCTAGGCTAAGAGTTTAACACTGAATATCAATGAAGTGAAACACAATAGCCCTCACTAACTGCAGAGACAGAGAGAGACCACAGTATTCTATAAAACAATTAAATAGAAAAATAAATAACTACAGAGAGACACAGACAAATGAAAATTAAATGCACAGAAAAATAAAATAAAATGCAGTACAATCTTTAGCACTGCAAGTTTGTACTTAACTCCACTAGTAATGCAGTTGATTGTAGGTATGTAGCAGAAGCCAAACAACTCGGATATTAAGCAGTAATTCTTGTCTCTGGCATTATGTATAAATATATGTCTTGGTCTCCTTGAAAGAGAGAGACAGACAGATGGAACACAGAACTCTGACTGTTTTCTTAAAACTGAACTAACAACAATGTAGCGGTTTCTTCCTCTGGGGCTGATTTGCTATATTTTTGGACTAGCATCTGAAAAAGCTATTTAAAAATCAGCATAAAGAATGTGTAGCCCTTATGTGAAAAACTATTTTTGGGCTGGTACTTTGTATAACACTGGCTAAAAATCACTGAGAGGAGTGTAATATTTAGAGATACTATTACTCATAGCTCAAGACTGCAGGACAAGGATTAACAGTTTTAGAGCACTGTACATGGATGAAAGCACATGTCAGGCACCAGAATTACAGGATAGGAAGTATGGTAGTGCAGACATTCTTTAAGTTTCTGAAAAATCTAGACTGTAAGAAGGAAGTCTGCTACCAATATTAAGTACTATAAATCTCAGAAGAGAGAGTATTTTTTAACAACCCTTGTCAACTCATTGACCCCAGTGGGTGACGGGAGTCTCTGGAAAACCAGAAAAAATAATTAAATTTAGTCATTTTCAAATATCTGAAAAGAAAATTGCAGTCTGATTAATTTTGTTTATTTATTTTTAATGTTTTCTTAACTACATTCTCACTGAGGTAATCTATGCAAGAAAGCTGAGAATATTTCTTATTCTGACATAACAAAAATATTTTCTCGACAATCTTAAAAGTAACAGCACCACTGAGTAGCAATGTTTGCATTAAGGACCATTGTAGAAATAAGTCTAAACTGTAACTTGCTGTTTTTACTTTAAATAAATTGTGCATGTATACATTTTCAAGAATTGTGACTGTAGTTTGCTGAATCATGAAACAGCATGATGAATGATCTTCACTGCCTTCTGCCTTTTATTTGACTGGCATATTCAGATGTTTCATACTGGCTTTTGCGTTGCATAACAGTCAGAAATGCTGTGTCAGAAGTTTTGTTTGCATGCATCTGTCATGTTTTCAGTTTAAAATAACAAGAGGTAACCGTATACGCAGTCTTTTCAACAATGCTGGCTTTGATAAAAATACAGTTGTAGAGTTGTAGTACATAAAATAAATAATTTTATAGCTCACAACATTCAGCATATCTTGATTTTGAAGCCTCATTATCGCTTACTGATATTGTTAGCATATATCTGGTTCCCCAGAAGTTCTTTTAATACACTCCAGAGCCGTAAACTGAATTATGCTAAACTGTCACTTGGTGGTTTGCTAGAAAAAATTAAATTGATTCAGAGACACTGAACAAGTGTGTGTGTTGAGCGTAGACATGTGAATTCAGTAAGTAAATGGGTATAGTTTTCTGCTTATTCTTTGCACGTTGCAGCTGTTTAAATGAGGCTAAGAATGGGTGCTTCAGACAGCCAGGCAGCATTAGCAGTACAGCTGAGATTGGGTGTAAAAGTATGCTCAAGTCGTTCTGCCAAAGTTGCAGTTCCAGCCTTGATAGTGGCTTGGTATTCTGTCAAGTCTTAAACTGACAGAAAAAGAACCCTAAGTTAAGCAGTATTTTTGCTTATGCTGTATACTTTCAGACGTAAATGACATTAAAGTACACAAGGTAAATGCATTTTATTCTTCATGATGCACAACTACTGGTGGAGCTTTGACTTCTCAGCCTTTCATGGAGATGTAAGTGGCCACTATGGCGAAGGTCTGCTGCCTATTATTTTTCTCTAGTTTAGTGGAATTTGATTCTGACCTTTTGTTCTATTTCCTGATCAGTTGACATTATTTTCTTTAGTGATGATCTTTACTAGGATCATTGTGACACGGTAGGGTATAGTCCATCATTTGACGATGTATATCAGTTTGTCATTTGCCTTATTTTTGGAGGACAGTCTGGCAATAGGTTCATAGGTTCTTTCTAGACTATTGATTCATGAGGATCTTTAGAAGCGTAGCATACATTCCCATGAAGTTTTTAGCCCTTTTTATTTAAGTACAAATAACCCAGAGATGGGCAGAGCATTTACATATAATGAAGTGACTTGATGTTTCTGCGATTTTCTGATTGATGTTTGGATAGTCTGTGTTTTTGGATCTCATTATGGTCTACCGTGGAGGATGCCATTTCATTTCATCTGTGATTTTGTATCAGTTTTCAGTGAAATTACTGTCATCCATGGTAGCGGCTTGGTTTTCTGTCACGTCTTTAACAGACATAATGTTCCTTTGCTTTGCATCCGAGATGTCGAGATTAGGGCTTGTTGTGATGGCCTTTCCATCTGTTCAATCATTTGATTTGGGTCACAGTTCTGATGTATCAGTTTGGTATTTTTTTTTAAGTTAAACTGCATTTGAACACACACACACACACACACACACACACACACACACGCTTGCAGTGCAGTTGCATCATCTTTGTGTTATTCTGGGACAGTTGGTCACAGTTTAATACTGCTGAACTTGTAAAACTCTTAAGTCAATTTTATTTTGATAATTTTGTTGGTAATATTATTTTATTATTCTTTTTGCTGTGATTGTAAAAGTATTATTAGTTAATGCATGTGTCTTAACGTATATTAGAAACCTCTAAACTCATTTCTTTTTTTATTTCAGCCATAAACTTTGTAGAAATAACTGCTAACTGTATTTTTTTTTAAATATGCAGTCTGTTTTAGTGGCTTTTCTGTACCATTATTTTGTATTCTTTATGTTGAGCATTTATTCCTTGGCTGAGCCTCAAAAGAAGTCCAAAGGGAAAGTTAAATAAATAAAGAAATAAATACCACTTTTACAAAAATGTGCCCAGTTATACTTTTCATAATTAATTACACAAAACAATAATGATTACATACTTATATATCAGAAAATTACGTTGAATGGCTTGATGGAATGAACATGGAATAAGCAGTTAAAAAACTAGTGGAAGTCAAAACTATTGCTGGATGTCTTTTCAAACATAGCTCTGAGTTTTAACCTCAGATTTTATAATTTTAGATAATTATGCTAACGTATTTGTGTCCAGTCAGTCTCACTGCAGTTGAATGCATTATTTCTTACCCTCAAATGCCTGGAGTGTGAGTCTGTCTACTCATACTGCTAGATCTGGTACATAATATGATTTTGACATCCTTCACAAATATGTAGTTTTTATTATCTATCTGTCTTATCATTGTATGTGTGGCAACACTGTTATATTTTGTGTCATATTTTAGTAATTGCTTAACTTTGGGCATACTTCACACCTATTGAGAATTTTGCTGGTTGTTCATATTTTTATTTTTGGTCTGATCCTTGTAAAATTTCTAGTTTTCTGGAAAGTTGCTGAGATTGACATCATTAAAAAATGACAGACATTTAAGTTTCAGACTTTATCTGACCTTCTATCCATCCATCCAGAACCTTTTTTCTCATTTTTCACATGGGGGTCAGGGTTTCACTTCAGTAATGACAACCATCTAGAGCCCTTCCGAGGTTATTATTCCATACCACGCACTCAAAGCTATGGCTAATTTAGAGTGTCCATTCCACCTATTGCTTGTCTTTGGAATGTGGAAGGAAACCAGAGCACCCTAAGGAAACCCACGTAAACACAAGGAGGATATGTAGACTCTGCACAGAAGCCAGCCCAGCTGAGAATTGAACCGCGAACCTCTTGCTGTGAGGAGACAACACTATCTATCTGCTCAGAAAATGAATACTAATGCAAAACCTTTTATTCTAGCAGCTTTGTGATTTTTTAAAAACAATTTTAATATCTGTCCCTACCTTTGGGCGTTTGTCTCCACATTGTTTTTGCTTTGTCCCTGATTCTTGAGCTAAGAGGTTAAGAGTTTTCTAACCAAACCATATGTCACCACAGATTTTTGAAGCTTTCATTCAGAGGCATAACTGGTTCAATTAGTGCCCGTGGCCAGTGCTATGAACCCACTGCCCCACCCCTTTAGCTCTTCAAGTGAAGAGCAAAAAAAAAAAGCAATTCACTGTAATAAGCTGTAAGTGATTGACTTATTACAGTTAGATCTATGCACTCCTCCCCCCCAAAAAGAAAAAAAAAATGTTCCTTCTATTGGTACACCATGACATGCCCCCAGCCCTCCTTTAACATATTTTATTAAAAAGCATTTCTTCTTTTAAAGTGTAGCAAACTGTGTATACTACAAATGTAGCAAACAGTTGCTACAGTTTATATCCTGCCAGCATGGAGTGCTACAGAGCTCAAGTTGTAGTTTAAAAAAATATTTTTAAACTGTAGTAAACTCATTATCATCTTTCTGCTTTTCCCGTTAGGGCTCGCCACAGCGGATCATCTCTTTCCATTTCTTCCTATCCTCTGCATCTTGCTCTGTCACACCAACCGCCTGCATGTCCTCTCTAGGGTTGCCACCTTCCTTCACGGCTAAAACCGGAGTAAAGCCACGCCTCTCACGTCACCAGTAACCCTGCCCACCACAACCCCCTCTCCCGCCCACATACCGCCTATTTTGTGATGTCACGATGGCATCACTTGGCAGGAACGCCCTCTTTTTTTCGTTCCCGCCACCTGCTTTTGGTTGATTTACTATGCTTTTCTCTTGAAAAGCATAGTAAATCAGCCAATTTACAAACTCCGATAGTCTGTTTCCTTTTTGAAACAGAATACCGGAGTTTGTACAGTGTTTTCCGGACTACCGGAGAATCAGTTTGATTTCCGGATAGTCCGGAAAAAAAACGGAGGGGTGGCAAGCCTAGTCCTCTCTCACCACGTCCATAAACCTTATCTTAGGCTTTCCTCTTTTCCTCTTACCTGGCAGCTCCATCCTTAGCATCTTTTTCCCAATATACCCATCATCCCTCCTCAGCACATGTCCAAACCAACGCAATCTCGTCTCTCTTGCTTTGTCTCCAAACTGTCCAACATGAGCTGACCCTCTAATATGCTGATTCCTAATCCTATCCAACCTAGTCACACCGAGTGCAAATCTTAACATCTTTAACTCTGCCACATCCAGCTCTGACTCCTGCCTTTTTGTCAATGCCACTGTCTCCAACCCATATAACATAGCTGGTCTCACTACTGCCTTGTAGACCTTCCCTTTCACTCTTACTGGTACCAGTCTGTCACAAATCACTCCTGACACTCTTCTCCAGCCATTCCACCCTGCCTGTACTCTCTTCTTCATCTCTCTTCCACATTCACCATTACTCTGAACTGTTGATCCCAAGTACTTAAACTCATCCACCTTTACCAACTGTACTCCCTGCATCCTCACCATTCCTCTATCCTCCCTCTCATTTACACACATATATTCTGTCTTAGCCGTGCTGACCTTCATTCCTCTGCTCTCTAGAGCATATCTCCACCTCTCCAGAGTCTCCTCAACCTGATTCCTACTCTCACTACAGATCACAATGTCATCTGCAAACATCATAGTCTACGGGGCCTCCTGTCTGATCTCATCTGTCAACCTGTCCATCACCACTGCAAATAAGAAAGGACTCTGAGCTGATCCTTGATGTAATCCCACCTCCACCTTAAACAGATCTGTCACTCCCACTGCAGTCCTCACCACTGTCACACTACCCTCGTACATATCCTGTACCACTCTTGCATACTTCTCTGCCACTCCCGACTTCCTCATACAATACCACAAATCTTCTCTAGGCACCCTGTCATATGCTTTCTCCAAGTCTAAAAAGACACAATGCAACTCCTCTTGACCTTATCTGTATTTCTACAATAACACTCTCAGAGCAAACATCGCATCTGTAGTGCTCTTTCCTGGCATGAAACCATACTGCTGATCACTAATCATCACCTCCCTTCTTAACCTAGCTTCTACTACTCTCTCCCATAACTTCACGCTGTGACTGATCAATTTTATCCCTCTGTAGTTACTGCAGCTCTGCACATCACCCTTATTCTTAAAGATAGGTACCAAAACACTTTTTCTCCACTCCTCAGGCATCCTCTGACTGACTTTCCAAAATTTCATTAAACAATCTAGTTAAAAATTCCACTGCCATTTCCCCTAAGCACCTCCATGTTTCCATTGGGGATGTCATCTGGGCCAACAGCCTTTCCATTCTTCATCCTCTTCATAGCTGTCCTTACTTCCTCCTTTCTAATCTGTTTCACTTCCTGATTCACTATCCCCACATCATCCAACCTTCTCTCTGTCTCATTCTCTTCATTCATCAGCCTCTCAAAATACTCTTTCCATCTACTCAACACACTCTCTTCTCTTGTGAGTACCTTTCCCTCACTATCCTTTATCACCCTTACTTGCTGCACATCTTTCCCAGCTCTGTCCCTCTGGCTAGCCAATCGGTACAGGTCCTTTTCTCCCTCTTTAGTGTCCAATCTCTCATACAACTCTCCATACGCCTTATCCTTGGCTTTCACCACCTCTCTCTTTGCCATGCGCCTCATCTCCTTATACTCATGTCTACTTTCTTCATCTCTTTGACAATCCCACTTCTTTGCCAGCCTCTTCCTCTGTATACTCTCCTGTACTTCCTCATTCCACCACCAGGTCTCCTTGTCCTCCTTCCTCTGTCCAGATGTCACACCAAGCACCTTTCTAGCAGTCTCCCTTACCAGTTCTGCTGTAGTTACCCAGCTGTTCGGTAACTCTCCACTGCCTCCCAGTGCCTGTCTTAACTCTCTTCCCTAAACTCCACTCCACAATCACCCTTTTTTAACTTCCACCATTTAATCCTTGGCACTGCTTTCACATTCCTCCTCCTCTTCTTGATCACCATCGTCATCCTACAGACCACCATTCTATGCTGCTTAACTACACTTTCCCGTGCCACCACTTTACAGTCTCCAATCTCCTTCAGACTGGCCCTCCTACATAGGATATAATCCACCTGTGTGCATCTTCCTCCACTCTTGTACGTCACCGTATGCTCCTCCCTCTTCTTAAAATACACAGCCATGTCCATCCTTTTTGCAAAATCCACAATCATCTGACCTTCTGCATTCCTCTCCTTAACGCCATAGCTACCCATCACTTCCTCATCCCCTCTGCTCACTTCACCAACATGCCCATTAAAGTCCGCTGTAATCACTAGTCTCTCACCCTTGGGTACACTCACCACAACTTCATCCATCTCACTCCAAAATTTCTCTTTCTCATCCATTGCACACCCAACTTGTGGAGACATTCATCATTACACCATCAATTTCTATCTTTATAAACATCACTCTGTCAGACACTCTCTTCACGTCTAAAACACTCTTGGCATACTGTTCCTTTAGTATAACCCCTACCCCGTTTCTCCTGCCATCCACACCATGATAGAACAATTTGAACCCGTTTCCTAAACACCTGGCCTTACTTTCCTTCCATCTGGTCTCTTGCACGCACAATATATCAATCTTCCTTCTCTCCATCATATCAGTTAGCTCTCTTCCTATACCAGTCATACTGCCAACATTCAAAGTTCCTACCCTCACTGCTACAGTTCTAACCTTCCTCCTCTCTTCCTGCCTTTGGGCATGCCTTCGCCCTCTTCTCCTTCGGCTAACAGTAGCCCAATTTCCGCCAGCACCCTGTTGGCTAACAGTACTGGTGGCGGTCATTGTTAACCCGGGCCTCAACCGATCCGGTATGGAAAGATGAAATTTTTGCGCCATAAGTTATGTGGCAGAATTTTTACGCCGGATGCCCTTCCTGACGCAACCCTCCCCATTTGTCCGGGCTTGGGACCGACACAAAGAAATGCACTCGCTTGTGCATCCCTAGTGGCTGCACAGAGCACTACAGCTGTCAGGTTTTAGTTTTTTTTTTTTTTTTTTTTTTTTTTTTTTTACTTTTAAATTGTAGCAAACTGTTGCTACAGTTTAGATCACACACTGAGCTCTACAGCTGCTAGGTTTAACTGCAAATGCAATACCGGCTTTTAAAAGCCAGTATTAAATTAGAGAGATTGTGACTGGCTGATCGTGCCCTCCCAACACTTTGCACTTGGGGCTTTTGCCCCTCTTCGTGCCCTAGCTATGTCACTTCTTTCATTCACTTTTTAGGGCATTGCTGTTTTAACTTGTTGTGTGTTGTCGGTTCTCCCGGGGCTGGAGCCATATGCTATTCAGCTTCATTAACCAGTTTTGGATTATGACTCTAAGCCTGGAATTTGCATACCTTAGTTTAAAATTCTGCTGCCTTATGTTTATCTTTTATGTACATGTTTTATACTTCTTGTTTTATTTGGTAAGCGTACCTATTTTAATGCCATCTGATTTATGCAATCTTTTGGTAAGACTCCTGTACTGTTATTCTGTTACATGTTTAAAGAACTAGCACCTCTAAACATTAACTCTGCTGAATCTCCTTTAATGATCAAATTTACAGTTGAAATATCTTATACTGTTATATATTTTTTGTTTATATTTTGATGCTTCTGTGGGGCCATTAGATATTACACGTGACTATCTTAACTTGACTATTATTCTGCCTTACTGCACTTAGGGAACAAGATAGTTCACCATGGACCTCACTAGCAGATGCCAACTGAAACGGTCCACTCCAGTGGATGCCCCACTTATTAGGCACTGCCACTTAACTGAATCAAAGAGCAGTACTGTTTCACTATGTGTTTGTCGAGCTGAAGGTAATGCAGGCATGAGAGAGGATGAAATTTGTATTACAAACTAGAGCTGCTTTCCTTTCTTTGTGCGATCTTGGAATCAGTGCATCTGTAAGTAGTAGGGGTGTAGGGGTGCAGGGGACTTTCCTCTTCCGCTAAAATACTTATGGAGGTGCCACTTTTTTATGTCCGTTGATAACTGGAGATTTCTGTGTGTGTGTGTGTGTGTGTGTGTGTGTGTGTGTGTGTGTGTGTGTGTGTGTGTGTGTGTGTGTGTCTTTGTGTGTACATAGTTACAGTTCACTTATCAGTCACTTAATTGTTTAACAAAATGAATTGCAGAGCTATTTTTGCAAACAGCAGTTTGTATGAATTGGTGATTGAGCAACTTTTGGGATGGTTGACAAAGGTAAGTGGCTTTGTGGTGAGGCTGGAATTTTTTTGTGTGTATGTGTTAGGATTAGGTAATGGGGATAGATTTAGTGTGCGTGCCAGGGAGTGTGTTTGTGTGTGTGTGGAGTGGGGGTGGGTGTTGGGGTTAGGTAAAGGAATACATTTTAGTATGTGTGGGTTATGGTTAGAGTAAAGTTCAAGTAAGGGGTTCGAATAAATGTTTTGTGTGTGTGTGTGTGCTATGTGGGAACATTGTGAATGTCTGTCTTGAGCAGTGGAAGTGTTACAGAAAGCTTACAATTAGGAGCAGGGTTTGGGCTAGCACGCATTACTAAGGTGGAGTGAGAGGGGTGAAAATCTTAGTAGAGTTATGGTTAGTACATCAGAAAAGGAAATTAATTTTCTTTTTAAAAATACTAGGAGCCAGTAATTTGTATTGTTGGTATTCAGAATGGTCAACATGTTTTGATTGATCTTTTGTGCGTTGATCATTTAAAGTGTTTTGTCACACTTGCAAGACTTAACATTTGCACCACTTTATTTGGTTCAGAAAATGCCAATTAGATTTTCATTCTAATGGTAGATGTTTTCAGTGTGCATTGAAAGGAAACAAAACAACAACAAAAAAACTTTGCAAACATCATTTTTCTCACACTGATGCCACTAAGTGGTTACAGTGATCTCAGCGACATCAGCTCAGGGAAAATGTGGGATGTGTTCATAGACTTTAATGGACACATGCTGTGCATGCATACATTGAACCTTTTGGATCCATGCCTATGATGATTTCACTGGGGAAAACACTAAATTTATTTGGACCATTCAGTAAAAAAATTATGAAGCTTTTTACTGAAAGTGGCCCAAATAAACATGGGCAGACTATGGGAAAATGCACTGCGGCATTTATTTCATCGTGGCAAAACACTTTAACATGTAGACTATTCATGATGGTAACTCATTATATATAGTGATGACATATGCTGGTTCCATGGGCTTGGCCCAGGAGAACTTGGCAGGAGCCCAACAGCAGAAAAAGGTCTGGTATGACAGAAATGCTTGAGCCAGAGAGTATGCTGTGCAGGATATGGTACTCATTCCTGTCAGACATATTAAGATGCATGCATGCAGCTTGGCAGGGATCTGTCAAAGTGGGAAGGAAGGTCAATGATGTTATCTACATGGTAGAACTGCTAGGCAGGAGCACAGATTGTGCCATGTTAAAGTCATGAAGCCTTGCCATGATAGGGAGGCCCTTGCCATGATAGGGAGGTCCTTGTGTTGAGTATTTAGTGGATGGCAGGAATAGTCTGAGGGGGATCTGGTGACTGATCTCCTCAGTGAGGCTCGGACTGAGACCTAAGTAGAAGGGGTAGCAATGTCCCAGCGGTTATCATTACAGGTGTTTGGGGACGTGTTCACTGGGAAACCAGGGTGCATCCACCTGGTGCAGCATGATGTGGCTACAGGACCCCAAAGGCCTATCAAGCAGGCCCCTTAAAGAGTGCCTGAGTAAGTCAGACAGACTGAGGGAGGAGATACAGGAGATGGTGGAACTAGGAGTAATCCAGAAGTCCAGCAGTCCCTGAGCCTACACAGAGGTGCTGGTACCATAGAAGGATGGCACCACCAGGTTCTGTGTGGACTGCAGGAAACTAAGTAGTCACACAGAGTCAGATGCATACCCCATGCCTAGGACAAATGAAGCCTTGGAGAAGCTGGGTGGTGATAAGTATCTTGACCACTATTGATCTGACTAAAGGCTACTGGCAGGTGCCCTTGACTTCCAGTGCTAGAGAGAGGTCAGTCATTGCGACTCCGTTTGGCTTGTATGAGTTCACAAAGATGCCCTTTGGGATGAAAAATGCCCCAGTGATCATCCAGAGTCTAGTAGATTATATCCTAGCAGGAGCAGGAGATTATGGCCTTGGTTACCATGATGATATTGCCATCTACAGCCATTCCTGGCAAGAGCACCTTCAGCATGTCTTGGAGGTGCTGGACAGACTGCAAAGGATAGGGTTGATCATTAAGCTCAGTAAGTGTCAGGTTGGGAGTGGAGAGTGGTAAGATCAGGCCATAACCTGTTAAAGTGGAAGCCATTCAGGCATGGCCTGCCCCTTTTACCAAAATGCAGGTGAGGGCATTCTTGGGGCAGTGGGGTACTGTAGAAAGTTTGTCCTCAATTATAGGACAGTAGCTGCTCTCCTCACAGACCTGACAAGGAAAAACAGGCTAAATAAAGTAGTGTGGACCCCAGCATGTGAGCAGGCATTCCAGAAGCTTAAAGGAGCTTTGGGAGGACCCTCTGTGTTAGCCAGTCCAGATTACAGCAAAGAATTTGTTGTGCAGGTGGATGCTTCAAATCATGGGGTGGGGGCTGTACTTGGCCAGGTTTCCTCAGAGGTAGAAGAACACCAAGTGGTATATCTCAGCCATAGACGTCAACCCAGGGAGGAATGTTATGCAGCTGTAGGAAAGGAATGTCTAGCCATAGTATGGGCACTGCAGAAATTTCAGCCTTGTCTGTATGGGAGGAAATTCACTGTAGTTACAAAGCACAATCTTTTAACTTGGCTACATAGAGCCAGCCAGCAAAATACCAAGCTAGTAAGGTGGAGCAGCATATGACATAACAGTACAACACAGTAGTGTGGTCAGCAATGCCAATGTAGATGGGCTTTCAAGACAGGGAATGGGGTAACATATTTCCAGATAGGTTTATTTCTCTCAAGCTACATTTCTCAAGGGTCACTTGAAAAATTAGCTCGAGTCTTTCAGGGCGGGGGGAGATGTGATGATATGGGATAGTGCCAGCTTAGCTAGCTGGAGTTTTGTAAAGAATGATATCCTTTGATGTATTGGAACCGTATGTCTTCTGAATATCAAACTGATTTGCACAGATGCTTATATTACAAATGTATTGAAACTGTATAGCTTTTGAATACCAAACTGATTTGTACAGATGCTTATGTTACAAATGTATTACAACTGTATGTGTATATGTTACCAAAGGACACTGGATGAGAAGCAGTTAATCTCAGTCTAGTTAGTTTTGGAAAATCCTTGAAATTAAATTAGCTGTTAAGCCACCAACACAGCACCCCACTGTGCTGAATGGGAGTTTTATTTATGCTAAAAG